>NW_015505758.1:1097617-1158439 GCF_001515645.1 Sinocyclocheilus grahami | reverse complement strand
ACAGCTCCTCCTCAATATACACCTTCATGGCCTCGGACTCTGGCTTTGATAGGGGAAAACTCTGCCTCTAATGGGGTTTGATCCTGGAAGAAGATCGATCGCACAGTCACGGAGTCGGTGAGGAGGAAGTTGCGAGGCTTTGGTCTTACTGAAAGCGTCAGCGAGGTCCTGGTACTCAGGGGGTATTCTCGGAACCGGTGAATCATCTAATATCTGGGCTGGTCGGGGAGATGAGGGCGTTAGGCTGGTGAGTAAACAATTCCTTTGGCAGGAGTCAGACCACTGTAGAATCTGCTTAGTGGTCCATGAGATCCGGGGGTTGTGTCTCTCTAGCCAGGGCAGACCAAGGATGATGGGATTCAGAGGAGAGTCAATAGCAAAGAGTTGGATGGTTTCGGTGTGAAGTATGCCAGTTCGCAGACACAGGCATAAGTGACAGGATTATTGGCAGGACTAGTGGTTACCTGAGATTTCTTTATCCGCATATCTGCTGAAACCCTCTCCTCGGTGTTAGATGCCAAAATCTGCTCAATGCCTGTTGACAACATTGGTTGACAAAATATTTCAACTCAGAATTTATAATAGCGATGTAGCATATTGTCCAATTATTATTGAAAAATAATTATGTATTTTCTTCAACAAGCAAAAGTAGAACAGAAAACTGACTTTTGAGTTTGTTGCGAGCATTGTTGGCCAATTTCTTTATCTCATTCGTAACTGCCTCCAATTCATCCTGTGTCTCTGTTTGAGAAATGTGATGAGATATATGTAAAGCATGAATGTGGTAGGGAGGCAATAGAGAAAAATAAATAATTTATAAAAATTAAGGTTAAATGTAATTATACTAACTCTGGTCTGATGTCGGTGCAGAGAGGATGACGGAATACAGTCGCTTTATCTCGCCTATATTTTCATCAATCTTGTCTATACTGGTGCGGATTTCTTCAAACTGTAGAACGCATACAGAAATGACTTTCAAATGTCCATTCAACTGCACTCTTACAAATAACGATTCTTTATCGGCACTGGTGGTTCTATAAGTAATCTTTGGACTTTTAAAAATTAAAACATTTTACTTTTAAGAACTGTTCACAAAAAGTTTATTTGGGGAACCCAAAAGAGTTGTTCTGTGGCATCGCTGTTAAAACCCCCTTTTGGAACCTTTATTTTTAAGAGTGTGTAACAATAGTGTGTAACTTTATTTTTAAGAGTGTGTTCAAATGTCCATATTCATTGATTCACTTATACCTGAGCAAAGAACTCATCCATAAACTCTTTTTTTTCCACTGGAATTTCCACATCATCAGGAGTTTGGTCCGACTTCTGTTTTGACATACACAACCAAAGCAGAAAGTTTAATAAATTGGCAGAAATAGTGTTTTCTCTGCTTAAAAACAAGTTTAAAATTTTTTTAGCTAGTTTCTGGCCCCACACACAGACGCGGCTTATTCCCCTCGGAGACAGATGGGAATCCGCATTCTGAATTACCTACATCAAGCACGTAGAAACGCGTCTGACATTAATAGAATTCTTTCTCTTTGGCTTCTTGCTTGTAGAGTCAGCGAGGAGATGATCTTCGTCGCTGAAGGAGAAAAATTATGACGAAATGGCGCTCAGATCTGACTTGTATAGCAGTCAGCCCCACCCCTTTTGGTGGGTTGAAGTGCCATTGGTTCGTGCAGTTACACTACCATGAAAAAATCAGGCTTCAGTATCAGAGTAAACAGAGTTTCCCTATAAGCATCAGCGACTCAACGTAAGAGACGACCAGCTGGTCTCCCAGCCTGACCAGCCAACAGACCAGCTTGACCAGGCTGGGACACCGACCAAGACCAGCAAACTACATTAAGCTGGTTTAAGATTTTTTTTTTCAGCAACCACTTGTTATTGTCAGAAACTTAAAGAAAGACACCATTGCAATTTATTTTCAACGGGAACTTAAAAGTTACAGAAATGTAACACTACACAGAATAGTGTACACAGAATACACAGAATTTTTATAAAGCAATTCCTCATGAGTCTCTGTGGAGAACTCAAAGTTGGGACCCTAAGAAAAAGACAGACAGGTAAAGGTAGACATTAACTCTAATAAATCTGGTTTATCTAATTTATCCTTCATCCCCATGTAGATTTTAAATCAACCTATTTAATTGCCTGCTTATTTTGTGAGCGGTACAGCTGCATCTGTCTTCGGAGATATGAAGGATGCAATACTACTCTATAAGTACTCAAGATTAACATGAGACTGGCAGAAACTGTGTGTGTTATGTCCCCTTTAAATTGTATTAATGTTTCATAATATTACTGTTTTATTGTATTTTTAAAAAATTAAAATAAATGCTATTTAGGTAAGGATAAGTGACTTCTTACCACTCCTAAACTTTTGAATTGTAGTGTATATTCTATTTGTTTTCTCTCACTATACTTTTTTATATTGTACTGTGCTGTATTAATTTTGACAGCTGTAAAAAATTAATTTAGTAAAGTTCTCACAAAATTTCCACAGGCTCACTAGAAAACAGTTTGAACGCCCCTATTTTAGACACGTTGTCTGATGACACTTTAAATAGCCTGTTAAGGGACACAATGCGTAGTTGAAACGTGCTGCTATGCTCACCTCTACAATAGCATCCACAGGGCAGGCCTCCTGGCAAAAGCCACAATAGATGCATTTGGTCATGTCTATGTCATAACGCGTTGTTCGCCTGCTGCCGTCAACACGAGGTTCTGCCTCAATGGTGATGGCCTGAGAGAGAAAAAAAACATGGAGGTCACCTTGTACATTTAAATTTCACTATGATGCTTCTTATTCCCATGTGTGAACAAATAAACCTACTAGGGCTGTCGCGATAACCGCAATATCGCAATACTGACGAGCCAACTGCAGAGGAATGCAAGAACCGCAGCAACCGCGATATTTTCATGTTTTCTTTTTTTCGTAAGCTTACGCCCTTCTCGTTTTACACTTCGTGCACATGTACTGAATATTAAATAAGTTAGTAATGATAAAAAATTTTACCAACCATGCTGATTTGTACAGAGGCTCTGTAGACTTGCACTTAACAAGCCTAAAGAGACAGCGAATTCGTGCACATGTACTGAATATTAAATAAGTTAGTAATGATAAAAATTTTTACCAACCATGCTGATTTGTACAGAGGCTCTGTAGACTTGCACTTAACAAGCCTAAAGAGACAGCGAATGAGAGAGAGATCGACTGAGCGTGTGCAATTACCTGCACCTGTCCTTCAGGCCAAGTCATATATTTTTGTGAATATAGGTTGTCATGTCCAAGAAAAGCAAACTCTCTGGTTTAGCATCGATGCATTGCTGGTCAGCTGAGCCTTCTAAAGTGGCGCTCAAAGTTAAAATGATTTCAACAGTGTGATGAATCATCTTTTTGAACGTGTAGTTGAATGAACCGTTTAAAGACCTTGTGGTGCAACAATGTAACTGCACTGACTGACAGCCCGTCTAGAACGCGCAGGTGAAATATCAGAAGAAAGTCTCTTGTCCAGTCAGTTTAGAAGATCAGAACTAACCGTTATACATAATATAGGCTAACAACAGCCCAATAATCTTATTGTCAGGTTTATGTTCGGTTATGCGGACCCTTATTTTGACATTCTCTTCTGTTTTCTTCACTTTCTGTTTCAACACTATTTAGTTTCTATTTCTATTTCATTGGTTTCTGAATATGACCTCATTATATCGTAACACACAGATATGATATATGTGGCGATAATACCGCATATCGCGCTGTTGAGCCACTCCGCAAGGGACCACGACCAGTGTTGGGCAAGCTACTCTGAAAATGTAATCAAATTACTGATTATTCCTTTTAAAAGTAATCACGTTACTGTTCTGATTACTTTATTTCAAAAGTAATTAGTTACATTACTATTTACGTTACTTTTTTCTCCATGAAATTGATGAAATCCCAGCATACATGCTCCCGATAAATATTTGTTATTAAAGCATCAACATTCACAGAACACTGTTCTTTTTAACTAAAGCAAGCAGCTGCTGCGTGCATGGGTTGGATGGCAGAATGCCAGCAAAGAACACTGCATTTATAATCTCTAAAAGACATCTCAGTTCATCGCAATCTCACAAATCTATAACACAATAAATATATGCATAATGAATCTTTCATAATGTCTACAATTCGTGTGTTATAATGAGAGGATTCGTGAGCATGCAAATTTCAGCACTGCATTGCTTAACGCTGCAAACGCGTGTTATAGCCTAAATAGAAACTCTGCATACGCTTGCACCTGTTAATCGTTTATATTTTATATTAGCTCATGTTGCTTTTGTGCAATAGATGAATAACAATTTATTTGTTTTAGATATTTCTATTTTGTGGGAGTCCCGTGAATCATTTTATTCTCCCCCATCCCACACACACACACACACGAGTGTCTACCCGCCCGCACCAGCACTCGCTCATCTTGTCCCGCGCCGCACTCTGGTGCACCGGGTCTCGCGGGAGAGCAGGTCTCTAATCCACTGGCACTTGAGTGCGTGTGCTACATCCTTTTTACAATCTCTAGATTATAAAACACTGCATTCTGTCAGCAATGTAACGCGGCAGTAACGTATGACTAGCAATTACTGTTTGTTACTACAATGTCAAGATATATTAGAATGAACAAGGGCAATCAGAAAGAAAGTGTACCTGGGCTGGACAAATGGCCTCACAAAGTTTACATGCAATGCACCGCTCCTCTCCAGAGGGGTACCTGCGCAGCGCATGCTCGCCACGGAAACGGGGCGATAGAGGGCCCTTCTCGAACGGGTAGTTGATTGTGGCAGGTTCACGGAAAAGATAGCTCATGGTCATTCCCAAACCTGCATCAAGACAAATATCAGGTGGACCTACGTTTTAGAGTTCTGGGGATAATTTTAGTGAGGACTTTATGGAAGTGCTTTAGAAGTTAACGATAAAAGTCTCATGTTATCACTGACCTCTGAACAGCTCTGTCCACAAAAGAGTCTGAGCTGCACGGTCCGTGATGGACTTCATATCTGTGGCTTCCTCCTGATTATTAACATATTCTGCAAATAGAAAAAAGCAACGATATAGTAAAAGGTTTTATACCAAGACCATATTTTGTACCATGAGATACTTACTAATCCCTGCTCTGTGTGCGGATAGGCTGAGAGGACGTACAAGATTTTGTCTGGCCAGAAATGACCCTAAGGTGTAAGCACATGACATAATCACTCATCTGAGAAATTAAGACTTTATTTTGATTACATATGTCACCATGGACCACAAAACCAGTCATAAGAATTATATATCATCTGAAAGTGATATATGACAATATTTGGTCGAGATACAACTATTTGAAAATCTGGAATCTGAGGGTGCAAAAAAAATCTAAATACTGAGAAATTCGCCTTTAAAGTTGTCCAAATGAAGTTCTTAGCAATGCATATTACTAATCAAAAATGTGTACGTTTTCATATATTTACGGTAGGAAATTTACAAAATATCTTCATGGAACATGATGATTTTTGGCATAAAAGAAAATCAATAATTTTGACCCATACAATGTATTTTTGGCTATTGCTACAAATATACCCCAGCGACTTAAGACTGCTTTTGTGCTCCAGGGTCACATATATAGACATACATAAATGTCACTGTATTTGTTGCTTGTTTTTACTCGTATATTGCTTCTAATAATTCATAGACCCACCTGGCCTGGATACGGTGTAGACCACACGTAATGCCGCAGACATCTCAATGAAGTGCACTGTAAGTGATAGGGACAAAGATGAGGGAGGGAAACTAGGGTTTGTTATATTGATTTCTCAGATTACAACATTAAACATTCTTGTGGTCATATACTGACAAATTTTAATCATTTTATTTCGAATTAATGATCAACAATAGGCTCATTCAAAATATTCAATATTACTTTCATTACTTTAATATACTAATATAACTTTAATTGGGATAAAGGTTGGCAGTTACACAAAATAGTGCACCATGAATTACTTCCCCTTACAGAACGTAAACAAAACCCATAAAATTGGTTCCGCTGACATAGCAAGCAGCAGCTACATAAATGTGGTTAACTTGAGCACCACATATCAACTATCGCTATTTAAAATATAGACAACATGTAACACATCCAAAATAATAAGGCAACTGTTTGACTGGGCAACACAGATACTGTAGGACTGCAGCAAGTGGTTTAGGACACGAGCTCAAGCTACTTGGCTTCGTACATATTTACTATACAGTTTTTGCGATGTGCATTTATATATTTAATCTCTGCATAATTATATATAGCTCAGTGTTATTTGCTTCTATGCCCGTGCGGTGTTTGTAGTAGCATAGCCACAGGATGATTTCTCAAGGACTTTCAATGACTAACGTTATACACTGTTATCATTCGTATAACTGTTATGCCAATATTTGACTTTTGAATATTGTATTAATTACATCGGTTCCACAAAATGCGATGCATGCCAACTTAAAGGATGGACAACGAAAGCAAAAAGTTTAAAAATAAATTCGCACTCACCGGACACTCGCTATTTGGCCTTCTCAACCAGAACAGCGGACGATTGAGAAAATGCACATGCACAACGCCGGAAGTGAGTTTTTTTTTTCTTTTTTCTTTTTTTTTCTTTTTTCTTTTTTTTTCTTGCAGACACAATGCATGAAAAAAAACACTGAAATACTAAATAAATTAATAAAACATACAAAAATAATAATATTAATAATACTACCATTATTGTGAACCCGTGTTTCTCTATTATATCATTAAAAATTCAACACTGACTGTAGTTCAGAATTTTGTTCTGTAGAGATATATAAAATATTTTAAACCAATGCAAAATCCAGATTTAGACATATAAATCTTTGGCTTTATGAAAGTCCGATTTACCAAAAAAATAAAAAAGATTATTGTAGCCCACAGAATGCTTCAGATAATAATAAGGATTAGTGAGTCCAGAAATCTGAAAAGAAATAAGGAGTACTGGAGGCAGGTAGATTCCCAATTATAATTCACCAAACATCTTTTTTTCTTAATCAAAATATAATATAATAAATAATTGTATTTTTTAAATTGTATTCTTATAAGATCCTTCACTTAAACATAAGTTTTGAAAATAGTTTAGGAGTTCAGTGAGGCATGAGTTAATATAATAAGTTTATGTCACTACCTTATGGGTTCTACAGGTGTTTAAAATGCTAAAATAACTAAAAAAAAAATCTAATACAAATGCTTACATAGCCATTGGTGCTGTCACTGTGAAGAAAGCTGAAAAAGTGTTAGATGGTTAAAGCTTAATGAAGCAGGATAAGTTTAATTGCAGAAAGCTGTGATGTGTGTCCTCACGTATTCACTGTGTTCAGAGCTCTCTGTGTCACATATCCACAAAACAACCGAGTGTGAAGCTTTCCTTTTTCTAATTGTTGGGTTTATCTGTAGGTCTCTGCTTCGGTGACAAAGTAAGTCGATCACCTTTAAACAAATTCTCTGTAATGTTTTCTGAAAGATAAATCTGTGCTGTTGAAGTGCTGTTTCATAGATCGAGGTTGATGTATAATTTTTGAATTTCAATGCTAAATTGATTTCTGATTCCCAGAAGCTGTGAAATTTGAAAGTGAATTTGTCTGAATAAAATTCTTACTCATTTCAGTGAACGCTTCAGATAATATAACGGAATCAGAGGAGAATTATTGGTCCAAAATTGAGAAGTCTGTGCTCACTCCCATTCTCACCACTGAGATGGTGCTGGGTGTTTTGGGAAATGGATTGGTTTTGGTAGTCAAAGTAGTGGTAAGAATAATATGTAATTTTATAAAATAAGTTGTTGTTGTGTGTGTATATATATATATGTATATGTTTAGAGAGAGAGAGAGAGAGAGAGAATATTTTTCTCTAAAGAAAAAGATCCATTTTAAAATGTAATTCCTACCTCATCATGCCTTTAATTTGTATTATTATTTTTTGCGTTCTCACAGTGTAAAGACCATTTTCAGTGCCTTTACTGGCTGCCACTTTTCAGTCTCACGCTCTCAGATTTCTTCTGCTCCATCCTCATCATCTGTGGCTCCCTCTTAGCTGTGCTGAGTGAAGGTCAGATTTCACCGTGGTGTGAGGTGGTGAGCTTGCTAAAGTTCACCTTCATCACCTCTTCCATTGGAAGCATAGGTATGGCTATGACACTAAACAATTGACCTCTATGGTATATCTTTATGAATTCTGCTTTCATTGTAATTAGCAGTAAGGAAAAATAAATACACACCTCTTTGTACACCTGAATGGGTGCGTTGGACAGTATTGTGAGAAAAGAAGAAAAACCCTGCACACTACCATAGCTTAAATGAAATGTAATATTTATTGAAAAAAAAAAAAAACAATGCGACAGAAATGCAGAAAAGTTGATGTTTTAATTAATATTCCTAACAAGTGATAAAAGTGTTTGGGATTTTTCCTTCTTTCATTATTAATTTAGACAGCAAAGTTTGTGATTTATACAATAACGTTAAGAAAAAAAATGAGGACAAACCATGGATTACTAAGGGAATCGAGAAAGCGTGTAAAAAGAAAAATGCATTATACAGGAAATTTATAGTAACTAGAACCAAACAAGTGGAAAATAAATATAAGATATATAAAAATAAATTAAAAAGCATTATAAGATTTAGTAAAAAGGACTATTATAATAAGTTATTGGACAAGCATAAGAATAACATAACATGGAAAGTACTTAATAGTATAATTAAAAAGAAAACTGAAAAAGTAGATTACCCAACTTATTTTGTTAATGATGATAAATTAAGTATAAATGAAATGATTGACATTGTCAAAGAATTTAATGAGTATTTTGTAAATATTGGGAACAATTCGAATGTGTGTTTTTTGTTATGTTGTTTTGAATTATGTATGTACATTTGGGGTAATGTTTTTGTAACATGTTTATCTTGTTTTTTTTTTTAATGAAAAGTGTCGCTCATCAGTTAACTGTGTATAAAGGGTAGGCATAATAAGCAAGGCTTCAGCCTACACCTTTTTCGGTAATTATGTTTATTTATTTATTTATTTTGTGAAAAGTTGTCTGTGAGGACCGAAATAAAAAATGATTGATTGATTGATTGATTGAATAAAGTTATTCTGAAAACTAAACTCCTCGTTTGTGCCTTAAAAAAGTTATCTAAAAAAGAGTTATGTCACAATAATACCATGCTTATCTTCTTTGTCTTGTAATGAAATGGGTTTATTATTATTATATAATGTTTATATTATTATTATTTGGTTATGTACAATCTCTAAAATTCTTAACATGATTAAAGCAAGTCTTTGAACTTGCTTTGAGTTTCAAAAATGTATTTAAATCAGTTTTTTTATTAAGATGAATTAGAAAAAGTTATTCTGAGATCTAAACTCCTCGTTTGTCTTTAAAATTTGTCTTTAAAAAAGAGTTATGTTACAATAATACCATTATTTTCTTCTTTGTCGTCAGCTATTTTCTGTGTACAGAGATTTATGGGAATTCCTTCTAAAGGTAAAAGACTGTCTGTTCTCATGGCGGTGGCATGTGTGGCATCATGGTGCACTGGAGCTATATTTGGAGCAGTGCCAGTAGCCTTTGACTGGATAAGGTGAGCCAGAGTGAAGATGCTCAGAGATGCTCCGAATATATGCATCTATACTGTATTCTATCTCCTATGTTCAGGTATGATCCAGCAGAAATGCTGTGTGCAGTGTTCTGGGAAAGCAGTTACTCTGACATGCTGGTTTACATCCTCTGTGCCTTCTCCATCTCCATCTTCATCCCATTTCTACTCATACTCTCCTGCTCCATCCTGACTTGTGTAGGCCTTGGAAAAGACGGTTCCAGGTTCGTAAAGTTGGAAATGGTGAACACAGAATTTTTAAAGCATTCATATGGAGTTTTAAAGATTAATACCTATATACTTATGAACTTATATACTTATAAAATGAAAATTTGCTGAAAATTTACTCACCCTCAGGCCATCAAAGATGTACAGTGGGTATAGAAAATAATCAAATATCTTCAAATTCCTCCCATTTCTCAATTTTCCTGTGATAGTTTAAATGTCCACATTTTATCTGTTCATAGCCAGGGTGACCTGTCTTCTGTCACGCCACTGCTGGTGATCTTGTATCTGTTCTGCTATGCTCCATTTGCTGCATCCGAGGTGAGAAAAGTCTGTTAGTGTGAAATAATTTTCTGTTCTGTCCGTTTTTTGGAGTCACTCTTTCAAATGCTTAATTTTAATGGTTTTTTTCCATGTTAACTATTCTGTTTATTCTTTTTAGTTGGTTCTCCTTGGAAGGCTTGGTCTATCCCCATCCCCTGAATGGCTGTGATCACTGTCATCAGTAATGGTGTATCTGGACTGTGGTTTAAACCTTTATCTACTGCACTAATAAAGACTTCCGAAAAGCAGTACTCATACTGTTTTGGAACAAAAGGAGATCAGCTTTTCCCGATCCAATGCTGACCGGCATTACAAGGCTTGAAATATGAAGATTTAAAATAAAGATGATTGAAAAGTTGTGCGACATATTTTGTTATGCATCTCATCATGATTTTAATGGGAAGAAATTACACTCTGTCTTATGACTAGATGTGTGCTGAGATACAAATATTGCAGTGTAGGTAAAGGCAGACATGCAGCTAATAATAAATCTGATAGATGTTTTTGCTCAAAGTGTTATTTTAATTCATCAAGTTAAGGCATATAGAACAGGCTGTCCATTTTTTATTCGTCTTCAACTTGAAAACCTGATAATCATGCTTAAGACATAACATCATGAACACACGCACATTAAAATGCATCAAATAGTGAATTTGTACACATCTGGTTTACTATATTTGTGGGGACTCTCCATAGGCGTATGTTTTTCTACTGTACAAACCGTATTTTCTATCATCCTACACCTAAACCTACCCCTCAAAGAAAACTTTCTGAATTTTTACATTCTCAAAAAAAAACTCATTCTGTAGGATCTATGAGCCCATTTCCCCAAGGGGACCTCAATTTAGGTCCCCACAGTGACACGAGTCCCCATGAGTTGGTGTGTATTCAGGTTTAAGTCCCCACCGGGATAGAAAAACACACACACTAAAATGCCTCAAATTGTGAGTTTGTATATATGATTTGAAAATATAATACTGTATTCTAAGAGATGAAATCCAAATATTTGACTGTTTTCCTGAAAAATCGATTAATTACCAAGTTATTTTCTTACACTGTTCTGAACATTACTAAATGGATAATCAAGATGAAAGTGGACAAAGCATCCATTTAGACAAAATACGAGTTTAAACATGTAATGATCATTGTCTTATTATTCAGTTGCATTGTGTTCACAATACACATTAAATATAACCTATTAAATGTAAGTACGACATTAAATGTTATGTATGGGTATTTATGAAGAGCGTTTGTGTGTATTTTCACTAAGGCGGGTGAGAAAACAAAAACTGTAATGAAACTGCAGAATGTCGCAAACTTTGGACCAGAAATGTCCAGAAAGATTTTGAAACATCCAGTACTCTGCAAGAAAGTGATCCAGAAGCTTCAGGACCACAAAACCAGAGCAGGCCAGCACGGCCAAGTAAAAGTAGCGCATGGACGCCGTATCTCCGTGGCTCAACTGTGCTCGGCATGTGCTGTGCATGATCATAAGCGACATCCACTAAAACTTTGTCAAAAATGTGAGTGTTTGCAAGCACAGTGCAAAGCAGGAAGGGTATAAGAACGTGAACGACCGCCGACATGTTCATTTTCAAATAAAAGAGATACAATCCAAATCAGAACGACAGTAGCAAAACACGTGGACTAATGTGTACAATGTACAAAGTTTGGTTTCCGCAATCTAGATCACGTGACGACCACTGTAGCCTTTCATTGGTTTAGCATACAACCGTTCTGCTCATACTAGTTTTGTAGTATGTGTACAGTGTGCAGATTTCCTGTATATGGAATAGCCCAGTGTTGCAAAACTCCTGTTCCTGTAAAGCCACAGCCCTGCATTGTTCAGCGCCAACCCTAATTCAACACACCTGATCCTTCAGACTTACTGGAAAACTACATCAAGTCCTACTACAATCAAGTCATTCAGGCTTACTGGCAAACTACATGGTATGTGTGTTCGAGCAGTGTTGGAACGAAACTCTGCAGGGATTGTGGGCCTCCAGGAAGTTTGATATACATTTGCCAAAATATGCAACATGCAGAATAGCACACTGCATGGAATACTGTATCTCACAATGCAATGCTACAATATATTCCAGCTATATATATATATATATATATATATATAATTATTTTTTATTAATTATACCAGGAGAACAGGGCCCACATTGGTCTTGCACAAACTAAATAAATAATTAAATAAATAAATAAGACAAAACCACTGCAGTATACTATTTACTGCACAGTATGCTGTAAGCAACCTACATGTTTTCACTGGAGTGGATGTATATATGAGCATATCTATCTGTGAAAGTGTGCTCAGATAAGTGTTTATGTATGAACGCATACACGGGTCATGAAGAAGTGAAATAATTTGCGATCAAGAATGTAGTCCAAAGATGAAGTGGAAAGTCCCAGAAGGAATTCTTCAGACATTCCTGTTTGTCAAGTTTGTCTGACCATTGTGCTTACTTCTAGCTGGCCAGTCCTTTGCACTGCATTGTCTCTTAAAGTGACTGCACCTAATTTACTAGCTGTTGTCTGTGTCCTTAATGTTAATCTAAGAAAATAAAAGAGAGAAAATCATTCACTGTTCTTAACTGAATTACGTTGTAGTTTTAATAAGAATGATTCTATATTTAATTTATACAGTGAAGACTATGCAATGATATTTTACATTTGATTATTCTGTTTCTGTACTTTAAAACCTATACAAACTTGAAAAAAATTTAACATTATTTAATTTGTATGTTCGTTCTATTTATTTATTTTATTTCAAACGGCCCACGGGTACAACCTGCACCGGGGCCCTGCAAACCCCAGCTACGGCCCTGACATTAAGACACATTCACATCTTATTCTCTATGTAAACTGTAGGCCAGTATTATTGACTTAATATTTTACAGTATCCCTGCCTCTATGTGTTACATTCAGCTGCACATTTTGAAATATCAGCACATTTTTTAATGATATAAACACTCTATCGCAAAGTTATTTAATGCAGATTTCATATTTAATGCAAAAATACATTCATTAAATGGGGAAAGAAAGAGATAAGTGTTTGTGAGATAAGATTTAGAAAACAGGTTTTGGCATTACGGAAATGCTAGACTATACAAGGAAGATAAACAACAGAGAAGGCATGCAGTGGCTGAGAGAGGTAGGCACAGAAACAAGGTGCTTTGCAAGTGCTGTTGACTGGTTTGAAGAAAAGAGACAATAAGGTTTAATACACTTCAAAGTGACAAAGCAATACTGGATATGACTTGAAGGATGAATGTAAAGGACCTGTAAAGGATGAAAGAAAATGAGAGGCTATGGAGGAAGAAACAGCAAAGGTATGAAAAATGGATGCTAGATACAATAGATAAGATTCCTTTGCAAAAAAGGCTTTTAAGTTTTCAAGAGCACAAAAAGATCAAATGTGATAAGATTTGTATGATATATAATATATAAGAGTAAATGGTATGTCACTAGTATTGTAAACTCTTAAAAAAAAAAATACAATGTATAGTACTATTAGAACTAGGGGACTACATTGGCATCAATGGTTCCATGAAGAACCTTTAACACTCATGGAACCTTTCCATTGCACAAAAAGTTATTTATAGTGGAAAAAGGTTCTTTAGATTATTAAAAAGTTCTTTACACTAAAAAAAAAAGGTATATTAAGAACTGTTCACTGAAAGTTTCTTTGGGGAACCAAAAATTGTTATTCTACGTTATCACTGTGAAAACACCCTTTTGGAACCTATATATTTTTTTAAAGTAAGTTAAAATAAAAAGATGAATAATGCCATGAACTCATTTTATAAGAACATAATATGTCTCTTTTCATGCAGAGCGATGTGAGGAATGGTCTGCGGAATGATATTCCACTACTGCAGTCTATGCTGGCGAAACTTAGTCTAAAACACAAACATCCCATTTCACACCCAGATACGGCCTGTAAAAGTGTGTTTTACCATTCTCTGGAGTCTGAAGAACATATAACAAATGAAGAAGACAGGAAATATAGCACAGTCAGATCTGATGGTGATGAGGAGCAACCAACTAGGAGTTCTGAAACAGAAGATGGAAAGGAAGTTGTTGAAGAGGTCAAAGAGCCTCCAGACGCCCTTCCTAATTGGGAGAGGAAGAGATTTCTCCCTGTCTCTTTGTCCAAAGAAACACAAGCTTCAGAATTAAGTCAGCAGCCAAGTAAAAGTGAGTTTTTGGAGGACAAAAAGAACAAAGAGACTAGCATGAAAGAGCATGTGGCTGGAGCTGCATTATTGCCTAACAATCCATCTCAAGAAACATCTGCACACACATCTTACCTCTCTGTGTCCTCAGATAAAGTAGACTCTGCACAGGTGGGGTTTAAGCATGAACCACCAGATGAAGCTTGTGGTGGTCCTTCAAATCCAATCAGTATGGACACAAGAAGGGTTCTGACCCATCAAACTGCTGTGAACCTTACAAGCAAGACAACAAGGTCCGCTTCAGATCCAGTACAACACAAGCGTAAGGAAGAGAGACCCCTCTCAGCTCCAAGTATTTCAAACCTATGGGAATATGAAGATATTGCAAATGCAATGTCAATGAAAAGCTTCCACAAAGCTGCTATGATTTTGGGACAGGAGGATTCAGTCATGAGCATCGGGGATGCAGAACATGACATCCCACTCACCAAAACGCAAAAGAAAGGAGTGAAAAACAAAATGAAGAATCTTACTCAGAAACTGATGGAAAAGCTTAAAGATAAACATGATTGTGAGCACACCAGCAGCAAAAGCATCCAAGGCAGTGTGGAGGAAGAAGGACAAAATGTATGTTTACTTCTTCATACTTCTATCCTCGTACTTCTAATGTATGACAGATCTCTTACACTATGAATGAACTTTAATGAATGTTGTAACTGATAAATAACTTTTTTGGTTTGCTTATTTTTAACTATTGAACTTTTCCTTGGGCTTGTTTTTCAAACTCAAATCACAATGAATCACCGTGCAGCTGAATTCCATGGAGATGGAAGCCGAGGCTCCTGAGATTCCACCACCACTTCCACCAAAAAAGGGGAAATATGTTTTCTTAGACAGGTGGGATACATTGAACATATTTAATTTCCTAAGTTATTTTAGTAATATTTATATAATGTTATAGTATTTAATAATAATTTGAATTCACTTTTTTTATTTTCAGTTGTCATTTTTCTTAAAAATATATTTCAATCATGACAACTCTCGGAAGATTTTAGCATGGTGATGGATATGACAATGTTAATGTATTTGGTCTTGGCGGAACAGATCTGCTACGTTGCTGCTGAATTGCTGCTGCTGTTGGTTATTGCTGTAGTTGTAGATTATTGCTGCTGCTGCAGGCATGTACAGGAACTTGCTACTGCCAATGCATATGGCGATACGGTGCCATGAGTATTTAATATAAAATGTTTATATAAAATAACCCGTAGCAGATCTATACAGATGGAGCTGGGGAAGGTGGAGGGTTTCAGAGAAACTCTGAAAGCGCACTACAAGAATCTCTAGTGAATGCTAGCCAGCCATTTAAATGCAAGGCAGTAAGCTCATTGGCTGCATATGCAGCATGAACCAATCAGCTTGTGCCAAGTCGTTTAACTCTCTGAATATCATCAGTTACGTTAACAACCCATCGCCTGTGCCATCTAGAGTTTCATGACTGAACTATATATATATATATATATATATACAATGCCTTACAAAAGTATTAATTTTAATTTTTTCATATTTTGTTATGTTGCTGCCTTATGTTAAACTGCTTTAAATTACTTTTTCAATCAATCTACACTCCATGCACCATAATGGTAAAGCAAAAACAGTTTTTTAACATCTTTGCAAATTTATTAAAAATAAAAAACTTAAGTGATTCCTTTGCATAAGTACTCTATCTGAGACAGTTGAAATTTAGCTCAGGAGCATTCATATTGCTTGTAGATGTTACTACACTTTGAGTGAAGTTAACCTGTGGCAAATTCAATTGAATGGGTATGATTTGGAAAGGCACACACATCTTAATTAAAGGTCTAACAGCTGATAATGCATATCAGAGCAAAAACCAAGCCCTGAGGTCAAAAGAACTGCCTGTAGAGCTCAGAAACAGGTTTGCATCAAGCCACACATCTGTGGAAGAGTTCAGGGAAAAAATCTGCTTCATTGAAGGGTCATAGAAGCATGTAGTCTGTTATCCTTAATGGAAGAACTTTGAAACAACCAGGACTCCTCCTAGAGCTGGCCTCCTGGCCAAACTGAGCAATTGATGGAGAAGGGCTTTGGTTAGAGTGATGAACAAGAAGCTGATGGTCATTCTAGTTGAGCTCCATGATCACATGTGGAGACAGGAGAAACCTACAGAAGGACAAACATCACTGCAACACTCCACCGATCTGTGCTTTATGGTGGTGTGGCCAAACTCAATCCTCTCCTCAGTGTAGACACATGAAAACACACATTGAATTTGAAGAAAGGACCTAAAGGACCCTCAGACTGTGAGAAACGGTATTATCTGGTCTGATGAACCTCAATTCCAAACATCATGTTTGAAGGAAACCAGGCACTGCTCATCACCTGCAGAGTACCATCCCAAAAGTAAAGTGTGCTGGTAGCAGTTATTTAAAGCAGTTTAACATAAGGCTGCAACAACAAATCGTGAAAAAAAGAAGGGGTATGAATATTTTCGCAAGGCACTGTATATCAATATATTAACTCTGATGAGTCTCTGAGGATGGAATAGATGATGGAGAGACTGTTGCTTATTTATTTGCATGTTTGTTTTTATTTTTAGCTTTATAGACAACTCTGTGAATGTCCTTGAGTGGCCCAGCCAGAGCCTGGGATTGAACCCAGTCAAATATTTCTGGAGAAACCTGAAAATGTGCATCTGCCCCCATCCAACCTGACAAAGCTTGAGAGGTGGAGAGGCGAGGTGAAGAATGGCAGATAATTGCCAAATGATAATGAAAAAAGCTTGTCGCATCATACAAAAAAGACTTGAGGCTGTAAAGGTGCTTCAGTAAATATTTTGTTGAATACTTATGCAATATACTTATTTCAGTTTTTTTTATTTTTAATACATTTACGAAGTTGTGACAATTCTGTTTTTGCTTTGTCAGTATGGTGTATGGAGTGTAGATTGATGTGGAAAAAAAGTAATTTAAAGCAGTTTAACATAAGGCAGCAACATAACAAAACGTGAAAAAAATGAGACACTGTAATTAGCTTTAATTTATTTCAGTTTTAGTTTTAGTAATTGTATTACTTAAACTCATTTAGCCAAGTTATATTTGTTTTATTTTCATATTCATTTCAATGAACTAAAATGATTTTGAATAGTTTTAGGTTTAGTTAATGATAACAACTCTGCAAACCACAGGCCTTTTCCGAACATTTTTTATGGCGAGAGTTACTTTTAATAGGACAATTATGCATTTTATTTATGCCATATGCACATAATCTTTTGACCTTTTTCCATTTGAAACGTTGTTTTACAAAATCTACAACACTTCCTTTATTGTAGCATTACCCAGTCAACCTATTTATAACTCAGAGCTCATATTTCTAGTCCTGTGACATTCCTTTTATGTGAAATGATGGAATAAATCAAACACAAACATGCATGTTGTAACAAAGGTCTGTTAGTCTGGCCCTTTAATGCTACATGACTGTTAGTCCACATAAAACACGGCATCCTCCTAAACACGGAAAAACTGTTAAAGTGTACGGCAATGATCTGTCAAAAGATTAACGGGGGAAATATTTAGCCTCTGGTGATATCTTGGGTTGCACACTGTTAATCCGTTGTTAATTAAAATCCCTGTATCATACATTGAGGGAACAACAAAGGTTTTGAATTTACAAAGGCTACATTTAGGGATGAAAATAACTACAGTTTGCACTGGTTAAAACCATTAAAAACAAAACATCCAATTCCTATGTGTTTCGAGTTAAATTGATTGAAATTTATCTAATATTTCTTGTCTTTCTGAGCAGAAGATTTACCTTAAAAGACTTCAAACTCAATCTTGAACCGATCAACTTAATGGAGGAAATATTCACCGGGAGCGAATGGCTCAGTTACCTGCCCAGCAAAGAAAGTCCAACTGAGAAAGACACTAGTGATCAGTCAATGACAAATGTTGCTCTCCAACCAGAAAAGGATATTCAGCAAAACGTTCCTCTTCCGACACCAGAGCAGGACCAGTCAGAGGACATAAAGGACAATCAAGACAGTGTTTGTGATCCTCAAGAGGACAATGTAGCAAAAGCGAGCAGTGACTTGGATGTAAAACAAGTGGAACAGGATGCAAACATATTTGCTATACCTAAGGCACTGCTAACAAGTAATGCAATAAAACAAAGGGCTGGGATAGACTGTAAGTCAAACAAATCAGAAGACATCTATGACCGTGTGGACAGAAATGACTTTCCATTAATGCAAAGAAAGGCATCAGATGCTCCACTGGACCTTTCAGCAGTCAAGGTGGGGAACATTTTTCTATATTGCTTTCTGTAGTGAAAGTAACTAGATTATGTTAATATGTGAGAGAATGTTAATTCTTTTAGCTTTATTTTAACTATAACTCAATGAATAAGTGTAATAAATGATAAAAATACTTTCTCTCTCAGTCATTTGAATTGCTAGACAACTCTGCCCTCAAGAATCGAAATCGTCTTAGCAAAAAGAGACACCACCGACCACCCAAAAAGCACAAAAAAGGTGAGAAAAATCTGAGGAGGGTTGGAGTGAATTTACTGAATGAGAGCAATGAACATATGCAAAACTGACATTTATTTCACTCTTTTTCTCTTCCAGTAAAAACAGAAACGTCGAGTGCCATATTCTACAAGATTCCCCCTGTAATCCTGAATGAATCCCCTGTCAGCGCATCTCAACCACGTCATAGCATCCCCTTTTCCACATCTCCTCCTCTGCATTTGCCATTACATCCATATCACTCCTGACCAGTTACTGACATCATGATCATGGTCATTAATCTATGAAACCCAAAGCACAAACAGAGAAAGACCATATTGCATAACATCGATTCCATTGTTCAATCAGAATGGTGTGCCTTGTTCCATACTTCCTTGGCAGATTAAAACACACCTCGACTGTAAAGGCTTGAAAATTCAAAAGAGAAGTTAAAGGAAATTTACCGGTGTTCAAAAGATGGGGGATGTTACAATGGATAACATTCACATTTGCTAAAAAGAATTAACCTTTTTCACCTAACAATTATTTTCCCAACAAATCTCAATTCTCAGAAAGTCATAAATATGATGCTCTGTCAATATACACATTTGTTTTTATTATTTTAAGTTAATAATACACCTGTTCATTCATAGCTGTTGATTACCTGTAAAGCACAGTTTTTTCCCCCACAATCCTTATTATTATGCTAAATATCATGTAATATTACATTGTGTGTGTCCTTTGCTGTCCTTAGATTCCACTAATGAATTGTAATGAATTGTAAATCACCAACATGTATTAAAATGTGTTTTCCTTCTATTGAGTTCTTTATCACACTCCCTGAACTCAGTTTTGTGCTTAATGTGCTCATGATAATTCTAAGCTATCTAATCTAATGAAATATTGTATTCAAGTATTCCTGGATGAATGTCGTTATCTATTTATTCTGGGTCTTTTTGCAGCCTAAATAAATTTGGTTTAATAGTTTATGGCAAAGAAAAAAAAGAAAAACCTTTTTTTGTCATAAAACCGACACAAGCACTAGCTAGATTAAGGATAGTGAGTTAAAGCCATCTTTCCCCTATAATTATATATTTTTTATGGTGACCAGACGTCCCCCAACCCGAAATTACAATGTAAATTAAAATGTACAATGTGCCAACATAACCAGTTGGTTTTCAGAGCAATCGTGTCGTTATTATTTTCACCAAAAGAGGGCGCTGAAAGCTACACTGATTACTTAGTGCGCCGCTACTTTATCCATGAAGAACTTTACCTGGATGAGAACAGAGAGCCTACAACCTTTAGCCAAAAATCGCAATGTCTATGCCAGGGGTCACCAAACTCTGTCCTGGTTGGTCCGGGGACAGAGTTTGGTGAACCCTGGTGACCTAAGACCTTGATTAGCTGGTTCAGGTGTGTTTAATTGGGATTGGAGCTAAACCCTGTAGGACTCTGGCCCTCCAGGACCGGGTTTGGTGACCCCTGGGCTATGCTAATGCCGTGGCTTTGGTGGTACACAGGGAAGGAGACCAGAGATCATTGTAAGATTGGCTGAGGTGCCTCACGTGATCCAAGTTAGCCGTTACACTTTTTCCAATGGTAAGTATACAGACCGTCGCATCTCCCAATAATAAGACTGTTTTTATTTTTATTTTATTGTAAGTTTTTTTGTTGTTGATGCAGAGTAAATAATTTTATTCAGAAAGTTTTATGGGATGATACATAGATAAAACTACTTCACAGAGCCTGGTTTTAAGATGGCATTTTGTTTGAAGGCACATATGTAGTTTTTCTTGGCGTAACAAGAATCGTCATTCCATCTTCCAGTCTCTGAAAATGTGAGGGACAGTGAAATGAAGAGATTATTCTACCTTCTGCAGTGTGTCTTACCAAATATTTAAAAGTCCTCACAGCATCAATATCACTGTAATAAATCATTTAGCAAAACATGTAGTTTTTGAATGTGAAAATTGAATGTGATTATCCTATAGCCCATTAGTGTCTCTCTGTTCTTACCTTTCCAGTTCATCTCAACGCATTCCTCCGAGCTAGTGTACATGTGGTTGGGCTCACCACGTTTAAAAATTTGAAAATCCCAGAAGGATCCATCAAGGCAAAATTTTTTTACCAGACTGAGAGAAAGACAAAGATATTTTAAAGAAGAGAAAATTACGAAAGAAGGACAGAAAAGGTGTTTCTATAGTTAGTGAGAAACTATAGTGCGTGCATTTAATTGAAAAACAGGAAATAACAACAACTCAATAATTTAACGCCTTCACACTTCCGCCTTTTTTACCTTAAAGGAGACATATTATGCCCCTTTTTACAATATGTAATATACGTCTCTGGTGTCCCCAGAATGTGTCTGTGAAGTTTCAGCTCAAAATACTCCACAGATCATTTATTATAACATTTTGAAAATGCCTATTTTAAGTGGAAGCAGAAACACTCTGCAGTCTGGGGCTGCAGATTTTGGCTGCAGCCCCACTAAATCCATACCAATGCGGCTGAAGGGTACTTCAATAATGGGCAGCGGCACAAGTGGGCTGGGGGGAGGGCAACAAGGAGAGGTGCGCTGGCAGGTTGGACAGCTCTGACTGAACCGTTTCACCGCCGCTTCCATTGCCGGCCAGTGAAATCGATCTTGAATCCGCTGCATGGTGTTAGCTACTCCCAGATGTCCTGCCATCGGATGCGAGTGCGCCAGCTCGATCACTGTCTCGGTCTTGAAGTTCCTGGGGAAAAAAGTTCCTGGTACAATTGTTCCAGGTAATTTCGGTGGAAACGCGGCTCTAGTGGGCAAATTATTATTTATCAGTTTTTTTTCATCTAGTTACCTATGCAAAATACCATGGTCAAAGACAAAGAGTCGTAACCTTTCCCTCCAAAAGTTTAAGTCACCATTGGCTCACTGACCCCCTGGAGGTGCGGCCTCCATCTCTCTTCTTCTGAGCGCTTACCTCCTTGCCTCTTGGACATCCAGTCCGACCATGACCTGCGGGACCTCCCCATTGCCGGTAGGACGTCAAAGTTGCAGCAAGCCATGTTGCAACTTTTCACCTGGAAGAGAACTCTCCCAATCACCACGAGTCAGAGTAACATCTTTGTAGTTCATTACTCTTCAAACTCGGAAGAACGTGATCACAATTCCAACACCACCAAACCTTCAAACCATCAAGACTTTCATCTGAGACTGCATCTGGACACTCATTCAATGGCAAGTTTCATACATTTAACTAAACGAAACAGAGGTTTAGTATACAGTGCAGATGGATTCAGGGCAGGGCTCGACAATCAGGACTGCCCGATGGCCCGGGGCCAGTGTGAAAGACGCTTGGGACAGTAGACGGATTTGTCACTTGGCCGATCGGGCCACTGCAGCGTCATCACGACATTTTATCATTTGCATGTGTTTTTAAGACTTGTTCATTTAAAAATTCAAGCAATTAAAAAGTATTTGGGCGTGAAAGACAACTCCTTTCAGTACTCGCGCGCTGTGTTCTGTGTGAACACGCAGCGTCTCTGACACGCAAGAGACCCTTGAACGGGCAAATACATACAAAAGTATGTCAAAATACCCGTCCTGGCAAGTAACTTTGCAGCTTTAACAATGATTAATCTATATTGAATTTATACACTGGAGTACAGATGCACCGATCTCTAATGGACATTTTTTGTTTTATTTCAGACTATCTTCTGTTCGGTGCTTGCACACAAACTGCACTGCAATCATTTTCCCAATGGCCATTAGTATGGAAATATTATTATTATACTTAGTCTGTAAACGGGCATTAACAGAGGCCAGAGATGCTGAAGACGGACACAAAGAGGAGAATATTCTGTGTAGCAGACAGAACAAGACAACTGTTCAGGATGCGCGAAATATAGGAAGAAAATCCAAACATTGAATTTTGTATGAATGTGTTTCTGAGGGGAACGGAACTGACTGTTTTCAGAAATGGCGTTTTCTTTTCATTTTGTCTCCGTATGATGAATTTAAATTAGTGTTAATATGCGCCTGTGTTTACAATGGTAACCAAGGAAACGCTGTATCACTGTTCCATGAGCGCCACCTGCTGTCAGAGAGTGAATCTGCGTCTCATTCAGCCCCACCTGCTGTTTCTGTTTCATACAGATGTTTTATGTAGCATAATTTCACAAAGCTAAAGTCAGGTTATTCTGTTTTTGCTTCAGATTTTGAAATTATACAGTCTTATATAAATCAAACATTGCTCTTTTTTTCAATTCATGATTAAAATGCAGTGGTCACCTCTAATTTCAAATGGCTATGAAAAATCAAGGTGCAACACAGAGTGAAGAATATGCAAAAGTTATTTTGTATGTGATTTTTCAATTTCTGTACCTAAACATAAAAACCTAAAGCATCATTTAATTTCTATGTTTGAGCTATAGGCATATTTTCAATTGTGCTATTACTTTTATTTCAAATTATTGCTATTACAAAAGTTAGTATTTTACCACACCAGACAACGAAACCACTAGATCTTGTGGTTACAAATACAGTTGTGACCACTCAGTATCAAACCTGACAGCCAAAGTTGCTGGAGCTCACAATCTAAACACTTCATAGACTTGGTTACTGTACACATGTTTGCTAATCAGATATCTAGTCTAGACTGATGTGTACATTTTAGCACAGGGCGACAACATAAAATGTGAACACACAATGTGACACACAATGAGTGTAAAAGTTTTTATTGCAGATTTTACTTGATAATTTTTATGCCAGCCGTACTATATCTCTTTAATTTTCACAACCCCTCCTATTTCTCTCACATTTTTTCCACACGTTTTACTATCACATCTTACTTTCAGAGTTATTTCTAACACGCCTTTAAAAAATGCAGCCTCATGATAACACAAAAGCTGCATTTATTATACATTTATAGGAACAGGTCATAGTTTTTTTCCCACTGGTATTATAAAGAGATTCAGATTATAAACCCCTGCTAGATCTGAGACAAAGGACATTGCCTCAAAGATTATTACAGCACACTACAGACATTACAACACACTCTAGTCTGATATATAGAGAAATTAGGTACTCTAGCTACATGCACCCAAATAATCCATTTAATCGGACTGATGGCTCAATCTGACAGAAAAGCTTTCATGTCAACACCTCAGCTGATCCAACTGAGGTCGATCTGAATGAAATTTCATTTGAAATGGGAAATAATCAAGAAAATAATCAAGACCAGAAATAATCAACAGGAAAAAAAAGTTCTGAATGCAGCGATTGGTCACTCCATATGCGCTGAAGTTTTGTTCGGAATACATGTTATGTAACAATATGTGAATCGTACTGTAAAGTTTAGGGTTCAAACAGAACTTTCAGAATCTGAAATTAGTTTCTAATTAGGAAATTAGTGCATGTAAACATACCTACTGTGGTGTCTCCACTTTTATGCAAAAAAAAAAAAAAGTAAAATGTTCATGCTGCCCTGAAATTTTAAGTTTAGTCAATTTCCTTAAGATCCAGAAAAGTTATTCTAAAACTAAATTTATTTGTGATTGCTAAGGGCCACAAATACCATGCCAGCAGGCCCCAAAGCAACTTTGAATTTGAACAGGGACTAGAATACATGACCGAAAAAAACACACATACAGCTGCATAGCTACATTTGGGTGTATGCTATACAATCACATGAAATATTAAATATTTTTAACTAATTGCTAGTTAAGGCCATGCAAACACTATGAGTATACATAGCAGAATTTGAGTATTTACTTACTATTTAATACTATTATTTACAAAATATAGTAATATTTTTGATCAGTCAGGCAAATAATACATATTGACTGATTGATTTTGATTTTGAGATGTTTAAGATTGGGGCCATGGTTATAGTTAAAATAATCTTTATGTTTAAGGCAAATGTAAAATTAGGGGGGAAAGTTCAGTTGATAGCCTATGGAACCGTTTTGTGTTTGTGTGTGTGTGTGTGTGTATATATATATTGGTCTACACTGTTCTTTGTGGAAGGATCTAGGATTAGTGAAAAAAAATAAATAAAGATTATGACTGGAATGAAGAACTTTGAATTAATTTGTTTTTTCCAATCCTTCCCCAAGTGCCGTGACCAGCACTTTTAACTATAACGATCAATGGAAAATGCTCCGGAGTCGTTGGAGAACTTCTCATCAGTTTTGATTGAATGCTGGCTGTGGTCTCTGGTCCTGTACAATGAATTATTGCTCTGAATATGTGAATCTGATACCTAGAAACAGAGCAAGAGAGAGACAAAGATTATTTTCATTTTCATCATAATTATAGATAGATGTAATGCTGTTGTTGACTTGCTTAAATGCAAACCTCTTCAAATTTCTTGGCCTTGTATTGGTCAGCTCCTTTCAAGAAGTTCAACAGAATGATGTCACAAAGCACTGTACCCTAAAATAATGAACATTAAGAAAAAGTCCACTGAAACTGGTCCTCATACACTGTATTATTCTGATATTTAATCTTCTGATATTTAAGATGTTAACAATTATGAATTATTTTCTGTTGTAAATAATTTCAGTATTACACATGAACAATAATAAACAACACATTTATATGCATCCATATATCATGCTTTCATGGAAATGGATGCTAATGTTTAAAAATATCAGTAGAAAAAAACTTAATGCATCTCCAAATGCACTTTAATTAATGATAAAACTGGTTGGTTAAGTTGAGGATGAAGATAAAACTGATGTCATGGAAGTTATAGTTATATAAAAACATAAATATATATTATACAAAAATACTGGCATGTGGTTCTCTGAGACGTTACCTGGTTTCCATAAAATGTCTCCATTACACAAGTAAATTATGTCTATACTGATCGATCTTTCCTGAAGATCTGGGGCCAGTCGGGCGGTTTGCTCACTTCTCACTTGGATCACATTTCAGATGATTTAACATATTTTCATTATTTGATTTATGCTTACATTGGTCAGAACTATGGTAAAAGTGTTATGCTTAGTAACTGGCAGGACAGACCAGGACTATCACACACATGCATTATTATTATTATTTTTATTATTATTTTTTTTTTGCAGACTCTGGTACCATATTTGCTTGAATTGACTGACATTTTCATGTTTTCTTAAGAAGGCTGTATGCCAAAAATGTGCACTGAATAAGTCAATATGTATAAAAAACTTGAACAATTTGGATTGTTCATTATATTTACAACGAGTCGTGTATTGATCCCAACACTGAACCCCCCCCCCCCCCCCAGATATTTATTAATATTTTTAATATATTCATATAAATATTTTATTAATATTATTAAGTATAATCTACTTAACTTTATGACATAATATGGAATGAAGTGGTTTTTGACTAACATTATGCTGCAAATCAACAGTGCAACATGAAGTGACCAAACTAGATTTCATTATAACCAATTAAATCTTAAAATAAATCTTAACTTAAAACTTAACTCGAAGCAAATATCTGAATTTTACTAAAGCTACTGTTTATGTCTGTGGCAGCAATGGATCTCGAATTATTATGGTTGCACCACTTAACTACTTTCTAGTTCTGTTTATACTGAAGTTGATTTTATTGTCACATTTAGTAGCTAGACCTGTTTTGTGACTTTTGGAGTTAGTCCATTTTCTATATAATGTTAATGCACAGAATCTATTTATGAAAACACATACCACACCAACAGAGGTGAAGGCAGCAACCATGTTGATCAGAGTTGGGATCATGTCAAATTTTCCCGCCTTTAAAGAGAAGATGTCATGAGCAATTATAAACACACTTGCACAGAAGTGTGAAACTCAAAAATACACAAACATGTTGTATTTTTGATGAACTCACATCTCCATTAACCAGCACATCAAATCTGATGGCGTAGGCTTTCAACAGAGTGCGATACTCGGTTCCGTTCTCCATTTTAAAATACTTTGCGTACCTAAGGACAAAGATTTATACATGTTAGCAAGTAGGGATTTCAGTAAGGATTATCCAACCTGTCAGCCTTTTTGTAATAGATTCCAGTATGTGGCCACTATAAAAGTTTGGCACGTAACAGATCTGAACATCAAGAATTAGCTTTGTGATAAACATGTGAATGAAGTATGTGCATTTGGTTGCACAGTATCATTAGAGCCGTGAAGAGTCTTCATTCAACTTTAAGGTGGAAAGAAAAGCTTCCAGAACCTGAAGTTGTATCCTGGAGACACAGTGGTCTTCTCTGACATGGCGTCCAGGCGAGTGAAGGAGTAGGCTGGCTTGCACTCATCCTCTGCCTTGTCTAAATCACACACCCACGCTATTTTTATCCCTATCACTCCCCCCTGAGAGAGAGAGAGAGAGAGAGAGAACTTACACAAATCCAATTTGATATTGCACTTAAGGAGAAATAAAGATAATGCAATTTTTTTTAGAAAAAAAAGTTTTTTTTTATACAACACTTATTAGATACTTTTATAATACAGTTATTATTTAATACAACATGTATTTCTTTGTCTTCTTTTAAACTATTTCCATTGGTGGAGGTAAACATTATGAACTAACCGGCCAAATTACTTGTAAAACTTATGTTTATCAAACTTATTTATAGAAATGTTGTATAGAAGCAATTTAGCAATCACAAAAAAAAATAAATAAATAAAAAACAGTCTGACTCGTAACCCAAAGGTTGCGGGTTCAAGTCTCGTACCGGCAGGGATTGTAGGTGGGGGGGGAGTGAACGTACAGCACTCTCTCCCACCTTCAATACCACGACTGAGGTGCCCTTGAGCAAGGCACCGAAACCCCAACTGCTCCCCGGGCGCCGCAACAAAAAAATGGCTGCCCACTGTTCCGGGTGTGTTCACGGTGTGTGTGTGCACTTTGGATGGGATAAATACAGAGCACATTCCGAGTATGGGTCACCATACTTGGCCACATGTCACGTCACTTAATCACTTAATTTGATTACAGTAAGAAAGCAAGGGGGAAAATGTAACCAAAAAAAATCCAAATTTAAAAATAATTAAATGAACACTCACTTTTTTAGCAAGAGTAGTAAAGTCCTGTTGTGCAAATCGGATCACATCTCCCACTTTGAATATTGGACAATACATGTTACTCTCAAAGTCAAAATTACACTGCTTTATGTAAGAATTATTGATGTTGGGCAAGAAATTTCCCCTGAAAGGAAAAGATAAATATTTAATAATAATTATTTTTTTTTAAAACATTAGAAATGCAGATATTATTATGAAACAATTTGTCTTTGTGTTTGGTTGCCATTACTTTGTGAAGTTAAAACGTGGGAAGCGAATGCTGTTCTTGATGAAGATGGTAAAGTTCTCCACCTCCATCATGGGGTCTCTGAGTAAGAAAAAACTTCATCAGTCCTTTTATTCAACCATTCACACATCTATTCATTTGTTCATTTACAAGAGGACTCACGGCTGAATTTCATCAATCTCTGCGGGACACCATCCTTTGATCTCGCAGGCTTTGTGGGTCTCACTGAAGTTCACACATCGTCCTGTCAGCAACCCTTGAGAAAAAAACAATGGAAAAGAACATAACATATAGAACAGGGCTGGCCAAACCTGTTCCTGGAGGGCCACAGTCCTGCAGATTTAGCTCCAACCCTAATTAAATACAGCTGAACCAGCTATTGTCCCAATTCAGAGGTGGCATCTTTTAAAGGCTACTTTCAAATGACCGAATTCCCTTACGGCAATGAAGCATACAACACATGAATCCTTCATCTTCGTTGCGCACTAGTGACAATGGGTTTTTTTTTTTTGAGAGAAAATGCCGGATTACACTTTTAAATTTAGTATTGGGATTCAAAAAAAAAAACTTGCAATCTTTCTAAGATAGATATAGACAGTTCCTACTTTTTATTATGTACATAAATAGACCAGTGCAAACATATTTAGACAGGTTGTGAACCCTGTTTAACTTTCTGTTGAAAATAAAAAAAGAACAATTCTCTACAGGCTAGACGGTCCCACACAGCTACTAAAAGCTTCCAAGCAAGTATGTTGAAACTGGTTGGAGCTAAACCCTACAGGATGTTAGCCCTTCAGGAGCAGGATTGGACACCCCTCATATAGACCTTACTGTGATGATTTTGAGCTGTGCACAAATAGACCATTAAGGGGGTAAAATTCTAATGAATTTATATTTTTATAATGTCACTAGGTTTTCCTTGACCGTTTCAGGATCACAAAACAATACACAATGAAACGCTAAGATTAAATAAAAAAGAATTCACAAGTATTCCTTATTATTTGATCCTTCAAAAAATTCATAAAGACTACAAAGAAGATAAAAGAAAATCTTACCATTGCTAGGTGGTTTTGACATCAGCTTCTTACAAGTACTGTCGCTCTCACATTTGAATTTCAACTCATTCTGAAGAGTTACATGTACAAACACATGAACACACACAGAGGCAAGAACCTATCAAATTCGTGTACATTAATCTTGACAGATTTCAGTGTCCTCACTCACCTCTGGACAGTGTCCTTGAACTTGATTTTCTGTTGTGATGAGCTTAGTGATTACGCAGAACACTGATGCCCCCTGGCACACACACACACACACACACACACACACACACACACACACACACATCATAGAACCCACAACCTTTGGGTTATGAGTCCGACTCTCTAACCATTAGGCCACGACTCCCCCAATGTTCAGGTTCATGATCAGATCAAAGATCATGTATCTATGATTAAAGAATCTATACTTACCCAAAAATGCTTAAAACAGTAGAACTAACAGTCATATGACAAACCAATGACCAGATCAGTATAACTAATTACAGTGAAGAAGACTTGAGTGACACTGAATTTAACTCATCTACAAGGTATAAATGTACATGTATCTTTCTGTTCAGGAGTCTCTCTTGGTTGTTGTGACCAGTGGGCTCCCGGCCGTGAATAAACTTTTACTCCTGCAAAGAGCAACTTGGGAGTGGTGTCTGGTATATGCTGCACAGCTGAGGAATACAAGGCACCGCAAAGACAGAAGACTATAGAGCCGTTCTAGGGCTGAGGCTAATACTCTGAGTTAGTATTAAAGATCCTGTGTCGGACCAGTGTACAGCTGAGAAAGACGGTGAGAGTGTATAGTTGCTAAAGACCTGTGTGCTCATGTGTGATTGAGGTAGTGATCGTAGCTTCTTGACAGGATGCTGTCACAATACTTCAGGGAAGTACTGTATTGTAAGTATTCGGGGAATTCAGGGATTAGTTCGAGATACTGTAGTTATTATATTAGCAACTGGTAGTTGTTTGAACTGTCTGTGGTGAAGTCAGATTTGTATTGGGAATTTCCACGACAAGAGCCAGATGTGATACAGAAGCCAGAGACATCATAGAACATTAACTTGTAAAAAGCCACTTTTTGTGTTGTCTATTCCACACCCGTCTGTAGCAATAATTCATCTTTTAATTATTAATTTGCCGTTCTAGGGCTGAGGCTAATACTCTGAGTTAGTATTAAAGATCCTGTGTCGGACCAGTGTACAGCTGAGAAAGACGGTGAGAGTGTATAGTTGCTAAAGACCTGTGTGCTCATGTGTGATTGAGGTAGTGATCGTAGCTTCTTGACAGGATGCTGTCACAATACTTCAGGGAAGTACTGTATTGTAAGTATTCGGGGAATTCAGGGATTAGTTCGAGAGACTGTAGTTATTATATTAGCAACTGGTAGTTGTTTGAACTGTCTGTGGTGAAGTCAGATTTGTATTGGGAATTTCCACGACAAGAGCAAGATGTGATACAGAAGCCAGAGACATCATAGAACATTAACTTGTAAAAGGCCACTTTTTGTGTTGTCTATTCCACACCCGTCTGTAACAATAATTCATCTTTTAATTATTAATTTGGTGCATTTAGAGTTTTTTTCTCAGCACTGATATATGGTTATTTGCAACTAATTATATAATTAATGAGCAAAGCATGTAATTATTTAGAGTAAAAAATAATTAATTGACAGTCCTAACTGTTACTCAATATATCATTATACATCATTAGAGTTTTTTTCTCAGCACTTATATATGGTTATTTGCAACTAATTATATAATTAATGAGCAAAGCATGTAATTATTTAGAGTAAAAAATAATTAATTGACAGTCCTAACTGTTACTCAATATATCATTATACATCAATATGTCACCACTCCATAGTAAGAGCATCACTACACATGATTTACAATTTACAATTTTTATAGATCTATTTTTAGATTTGTTATATAAAAAAATAATTCCCACCACAACATGAATAATCAAATCTGAGGAAGCTGTGTAATATATTGGCTGAATGCAAATCAAATCAGTGATGACAATTTAAATATGGCAAACTTTTGAAGCCAGAAATTTACCTGATGAAAGTTAAAACTGAAGCTGAAATTTGTGCTTGATGCATGAAAACAACCCTCATTGGTTCTCACACGTCAAAAGCACATTATTTGAGCTTCTATTTATCATATTTAATGTGCAAAAATGTCATCAGTACTTTTCAAGTTGAAATAAAATTGTACGGTGTAAAAAGTACTTTCTTCTTCAGAAATCTAATCAAGTAAAAGTACAAGTAGTGAGTTCAAATTGTACTTGAATTAAGTGTCCAATGAGAAAAGGTGTAATAATCAGGGGTGTGAAATGTATTTGAAAATTATACTCAAGTATAGATACTCAGTGAAAATTTTGTTAAATTTTACTCAAATTTTACTTAAAAGTGCAAGTATCTGGCCAAAAGCATACTTGAGTAAAAGTTTAAAAAAAGTACAACTTAAAATTTTACTTGAGTATTAAAAAAGTACAAGTACTCCAAATAGAAATAAATAAATAAAGGAGATTCTTATTTCACCATGTTGAGCCATCTTCTCAATGCAAAGTGAAACTGCTTAAAATTAAATAGCATAAAATGTTTTGTCAGACTGACATATAAAGGTTTGGTTAAAGTGAGAAACAAAACAAAACACATTTGTACAAGTCATCTAGTGCAACAACAACGATTAAAATGCAGCAAAGTGGAACACAAAAAATACAGCCCTTAAAGGGATACACCATCCTTTACACACTCATGCCATCCCACATGTGACTGAATGTCTTCAGATGAAGAGTTTTAGGGAAATAAAATCTGTCTGCATATAATACAAGTGTACAGGATGTCCAGAGATAATGCTTGAAAAACTACACAATTACACAGTGAAGACGAGGCAACTCAAACAAAACCTATTGATGAATCAATTTCTTCTTAAGTGAAATGATAGTGTGTGTAAGAAAACATACAAATACTAATATTTTAAACTTTACCATTGTGTTCACTTTGTGTGGTTTCTGAAGCGGTCCTGTACACTTGTATTATATGCACACACTAAAAGTCTTTGTTAGTGTTCATCTGAAGAAAGAAAGTCATAAACATCTGGGATGGCATGAAGGCGAGTAAAGCATAAAAGAGTTTTCAGTTTTGGATGGACTATTTCTATAAAAAGTGGCCTCAGAAGGATATGTTAAATATAGAATGTTTCTTTTTTAGTGAAGTGACATGTGGCCAAGTATGGTGACCCATACTCAGAATTAGTGCTCTGCATTTACCCATCCAAAGTGTGCACACACAGCAGTGAACACACACACACCGTGAACACACACCCGGAGCAGTGGGCAGCCATTTATGCTGCGGCGCCCGGGGAGCAGTTGGGGATTCGGTGCCTTGCTCAAGGGCACCTTGTTGTGGTATTGAAGGTCGGAGAGAGCGCTGTACATTCACTCCCCCCACCTACAATCCCTGCCGGTACAAGACTCGAACCCACAACCTTTGGGTTATGAGTCCGACTCTCTAACCATTAGGCCACGACTCCCCCAATGTTCAGGTTCATGATCAGATCAAAGATCATGTATCTATGATTAAAGAATCTATACTTACCCAAAAATGCGTAGAACTGTAGAACTAACAGTCATATGACAAACCAATGACCAGATCAGTATAACTAATTACAGTGAAGAAGACTTGAGAATTTAACTCTTTAACTCATCTACAAGGTATAAATGTACATGTATCTTTCTGTTCAGGAGTCTCTCTTGGTTGTTGTGACCAGTGGGCTCCCGGCCGTGAATAAACTTTTACTCCTGCAAAGAGCAACTTGGGAGTGGTGTCTGGTATATGCTGCACAGCTGAGGAATACAAGGCACCGCAAAGACAGAAGACTATAGAGCCGTTCTAGGGCTGAGGCTAATACTCTGAGTTAGTATTAAAGATCCTGTGTCGGACCAGTGTACAGCTGAGAAAGACGGTGAGAGTGTATAGTTGCTAAAGACCTGTGTGCTCATGTGTGATTGAGGTAGTGATCGTAGCTTCTTGACAGGATGCTGTCACAATACTTCAGGGAAGTACTGTATTGTAAGTATTCGGGGAATTCAGGGATTAGTTCGAGAGACTGTAGTTATTATATTAGCAACTGGTAGTTGTTTGAACTGTCTGTGGTGAAGTCAGATTTGTATTGGGAATTTCCACGACAAGAGCAAGATGTGATACAGAAGCCAGAGACATCATAGAACATTAACTTGTAAAAGGCCACTTTTTGTGTTGTCTATTCCACACCCGTCTGTAACAATAATTCATCTTTTAATTATTAATTTGGTGCATTTAGAGTTTTTTTCTCAGCACTGATATATGGTTATTTGCAACTAATTATATAATTAATGAGCAAAGCATGTAATTATTTAGAGTAAAAAATAATTAATTGACAGTCCTAACTGTTACTCAATATATCATTATACATCAATATGTCACCACTGGATCCACTCCATAGTAAGAGCATCACTACACATGATTTACAATTTACAATTTTTATAGATCTATTTTTAGATTTGTTATATAAAAAAATCATTCCCACCACAACATGAATAATCAAATCTGAGGAAGCTGTGTAATATATTGGCTGAATGCAAATCAAATCAGTGATGACAATTTAAATATGGCAAACTTTTGAAGCCAGAAATTTACCTGATGAAAGTTAAAACTGAAGCTGAAATTTGTGCTTGATGCATGAAAACAACCCTCATTGGTTCTCACACGTCAAAAGCACATTATTTGAGCTTCTATTTATCATATTTAATGTGCAAAAATGTCATCAGTACTTTTCAAGTTGAAATAAAATTGTACGGTGTAAAAAGTACTTTCTTCTTCAGAAATCTAATCAAGTAAAAGTACAAGTAGTGAGTTCAAATTGTACTTGAATTAAGTACAGATACCCCAAAAATTATAGCTACTTAAGTACAGCAATCAAGTATTTTACACCCCTGGTAATAATAATGATAATAGGCTAATAATAACAATTAAAAACAAAATTTCATTCGGACTTAATAGTTCCTTTTGGCTAGCTGAAATGTAGGTTATATAAATGCACTGTAAATATACATGGAATCCTTGACGAGACGCACCCCTATGTTTAGTGTTTTCATGTGTTTTGGATGGATTCGTAAATTGTCTTTACCTTAGATATGTAGATACATATATACATATTACCTGCAGTAGAGTCATTCTCAGGCACGATGTGGCGTTTTCTCAACCGCAGTTGTTTTAATCCTATATTAATCGTATGTTCACTTCTTCCGGTGTTCCTTTTTGGGCCTCAGTTTTTAGGCAACTAAATAAAAGTTATGACTCAAGCAATTTACTAGTTACTAGTCTAAGCAATTTACTCATTATTCTAGAAAAATCTAGGGGGGGAAATGCATAAATTTAATGGAGGTGGTGCCCAGTGCGAAACTGGCTTTGTAAATTTGCGCCCACAAAGTCGAGATGGTCACCTAATGGGACTGATTATTAATCATATTAATCAATCTGTTGTTTTCTTTTTCCTCCATAACATCACAAAAAGAATGAGTGAACATTAAAATGTTGTGCTGATGTTGATATTCACACAGTAATTCCTATACTTCACAGCTGATGTATGTAGACATGATGAATATTCACTTGAGTCATAAATTAATGATTACTTTTAATTTGTTTAGTGTAACAGCCATTACACTTTCCAGAACTTTCTACATCCATTAGCTAACACAGACTGTCAGTTGTTGGGTTTGTTGGTTTTTGACTATGCTTTTACTGTTGATGCAAACACATTAACTTAAAAACCACACTACATTTCAGTGTACATTCCAGATGAGAACTGATGAGCATGCAAACAAGTAAGGGTTGTGACATGTTGAGTTGCTGTTTTCATGACATGATGAATATTCACTTGAGTCATAAATTAATGATTACTTTTAATTTGTTTAATTTGTTTTAAAATGTAGATTTTTTTTATGTTACAACAAACGTGTACAATTAATAATGTTTGTGAAACAAAATACTGTATAAAATAAATGGTGAGCTCAGAACAAACTCAAAAAATATGCATACAAGATAAATACAAATGTAAAAAAGATTTTTACATTTAAGAGGTTTTTTTCATAACTTGTTATTCAAATGCAAATACATATAGAGCAAGCTCAATAACTGTGTCAAAGATACAGTTTCTGTTGTGTTTGGCAAGCAGCACTGTAAAAATATCTCTGTACAAGCAGGTAAACACAGTGATCTGAACAAGGACAAGACAACATAAAATACACACTATTTTAAAGGAACAGATCACCCATGCGTTGTTCCAAAAGTCTCTTCCACGCAACTGCACTGAATAGGAAAATTAAGCATAAAACCTTAAGAAAGAACAAAAAAAGCAACCAGCAGTATCATAAAAATTGGCTGATCAATGAATGAAACATTCAAATCTATTTGTGAATTGGATTAGCTGATTCACTGAAAAGATCTAGCTCAAAAGAATGATTCGTTGATGAAACAGACATTGCTACTTCTTTCACAAATGAGCCAAGGAGAGCTAAGGTGCAGACTATAGTGTTGTGACGTGTAGCCAAGTATGGTGTCCCATATTCGGAATTTAGGCTCTGCATTTAAACCTTCCAAGTGCACACACACAGCAGTGAATAGTGAACACACACCCGGAGCAGTGGGCAACCATTTTTGCTGCGGTGCCCGGGGAGTAGTTGGGGGTTCGGAGACTTGCTCAAGGGTCTTTTTGCTAAAAAGAATATTTGTCAAAATCTGTCCTTTTATATTCCACAGAAGAAAAAGTCCTATGGGTTTGGAACAACACGATGGTGAGTAAATGATGACAGCATTTTCATTTCCGGGCAAACTATTCCATTAAGTTCAACACTACCAAAGGTATGTACACAAGCATTTATGAAAGTCTTGACAAACTAAAACAAAACTTAACGATCTTATGCTGTAATATGTAGTGTATCAGGATTTCATCAGGTACACCACAATGATGAAAGTGAAATAGTGTTTTCTTCCACTCCCCTTTTAATGTGTCTGTTAGTCTGAGCCAGACTCTTCAGAGCTAGGCGGTGTACTGACCACTTCCTCTTCATCATCAGACCCCTGTATAAAAAATAACAGGAACAGAGAATAACAGGAAGACAATGAATACATTTTCATCATCAAAAAGAAAAGATAAAAACATTTTTTTTTTAAAGTGTCTTAAGTAGTCGCAAAAAAAAAAAAAAATTACACACAAATATGTGTTTCATATTAAGGCTATAAAACTAAAACTTGTTTTAATTATTAAAGAACAATCTAAATTTGGAATATTTTTGAATCTAAATGTGAACTAATTCATTTTATTTTATTACATTTATTAAACTGCTCTTTTTTAAATTCCTGTTGAGGTAAATCTCGAAAGAATTCATTAGTTGTGTACCTAAATTTGGATAGAATTTCACATTATGCTTTATTTTACATTCGATATAGTAAGATATAGGCAACATGTGACAGACAAAAAAAATGACTGCTTATTAAGCTGCGGTCATACTAGACTTTGAGCATACAAAATGTCTTTGCACATTGCATCAGTTGTGATATGAATTTGCAGGTTAGAGTTCACCAAACTTGAACTTGGGAACGCAGAGAAATGCGAATCTTCTTTGCCTGAGAATGCATTCCCCATCCCACATTCACATACATATGAATGAACGTCAATGGAATGAAAAGTGACCACCCCTACTGAACATGAGGACTGCTGAGAAGGCGATTGGTGCAAAAACAAAAAAACAAAATTTCTGTTATTCGGGCAATACATAAATTATGACAGTCTACAGCCACCTATAAATTTACCCACCAGTGAAGATACTATGGAAAACACTGTTACTGTAACTAAGTTGATGAATGAAACAGTTTCTATTCCATAAACACATCTGTTATGCGTGTTTTAGTGTGTTACCTTGCGCTTCCTTCCCTTGCCTTTGTCTGACTCTGACGAGCTCTCCTCGCTGGATATGAACTCTCGACTCTTAAAGCTGTCGTTGCCTGTAGCTCGCTCTTTCTCTTTTTCCCTACCACCACCTGACTTCCTTTTCTTCTTTTCTTCATTCTTCCCTCCTTTCTTTTTCCTCTCCCTACAGGAATGAAATGTGGGGAAAACAGTGAGAAATAGCCAGTTACTTAATGCTAAGATCATATTTTGGAACAATGTGATAGTCAGTAAATGACAGAATATTTATTTTTGGCTGAACTGTCCATTCAAAGTGAGGTGCAGGACAAAGTTGTGAACATTTAGAGTACTTTTTTGAGCTGCCTGAGGATCCTCCACCACTCTCCTTGTACTCTCTCATCGCTCGATCATACTCTTTCTTTGCTTCTTCTGCTTTTGCATCCCACACCTGGTGGAAAAACAAGGTGTCAGTTCAAGTTCAAATTGAAACAGAAGGAGAAACAAACTGAAGCATTTAACATTGTTTAAAGTCCAGTATGTCACCTCTTTCTTCTCTTTGCTAAGTTGTTTCCACATTTCCCCAGCCTTTTTGGAGATTTCTGTGACAGAGATGCCCGGGTTCTCTGATTTAATGCGGTCTCTGCTAGAGTTCAGCCAGAGCATGTAGGCACTCATTGGCCTCTTGGGGGCGCTGCTGTCCTTTGCCTTTTTCTACACACAAGAACACAAAAAGTTGCATTGAATTTGAGAGTATAAAAACATACAGAGTAAAAAAAACGAATACCGTCCAGCAACAGCATCTACTTAAAATAAATGTACATAACCAGTGTACAAACTCTGTCACCCATGTTTTATCCTTCCCTCTTCTCTCTTTCTCACCTCTTTCTTTCTTGGTTTTCTTTCTTTTACAAATTTAGCTTTCTTGGTTGGTTTCTTCTTCCGATCGCCATCACTGTCCCCGTCATCAGCGCTGCTTTCACTGGCAGAGGCCTTACTGTCATACCTAACACACAAATATGACAATGATTTATCACCCTTATTTTGTTCAGGTATGAGAAATAGTAATAATAACGTTTGCCTTTGCTAGCACCACTAATTAAAACTGTGTCATATCAACACAAAGCCTCTTACTCCTCTGCGATTTCATCATCTTCTTCTCCAGGATTAAAAGACTCATCTAAAAAAAAAAAGTCAAATGTTAATTTCTCACACAAAACACATTCCCATCAGTTATAATTTATGACATTTAAGCACCTGCACCAACGGGGGGGGGGGGGGGGGGGGGGGGGTCACAATAGGAGTAATTTTATTTCACAATAACAATATATATCACAATATAGTTATTTTTGCTGGAAATAAGATTGTTACAATACCAACATTTTAGATTCCACTGATACTGCACAATTCTTAACACTAATTTTGATATCACAGCAAAAACCAATACTAATCTAATTGACATAAGTAAAAAGTTCTCAAGCTTATAGAAGAATAGTAAATAGTCATCAAAACATTGGGAAGGCTTAAAGACGTCTTAAAATGGCAAGGCTTAAAAACACAACTTATGTGATGGTGCAGCAATACAAAATGACATGAACGCGTAACTGAGACAACAAAATCAAATGAACAAAATCTCTACAGGTTGACAGATTCCTATAGGTTTATTGTGTCTACATCTTGAGGGCTACATTGGGATATAGAATGCAACTGGCATATAGAATGCAAAATATTTTAAATACAAGCATTTCAGTCAAATGTAATTTATGCAATATTTCAAACCTTTAATGCACAGGGAAAATCAACTCACGGCAACAGTTTAAAAGTAGCCCAATTCCGTGGAAAAAAATGCGGACTTCACAACCCTGCATCCAACATGAGCTGCAGGAGTCAGATTTCACTGATCACAGGTCGAGAGTAAGGAGAGATGACTGACAAGACCATTCTCTAGGATTTGCTGCTCAACAGATCCTGAGTTCATTGACAAATATCTTAACTTGTAAGATGTGCTCCTTTTACGCAGAGTACGCGTGATCACAAAATCCAAAGTGACAGTGAACAAGCGAGCACTCAGAGAGTTGCCACTCACCACTTTCGCCCTCTGAGTCGTCACTGTCATTGGCCTCTTCACGGATCTTGCCCTCTTCTTTCATGCGCTCCAGGTATGCATCATGCTGGTCGTCATCTGAGTCACTGTACATGTTATCATTACGTTTCATGCCCTGACAGAGTACAAATTAAAATGATATCAATGCAATATCAAAATGTCATTGCAAAGTTAGTATTTGTAACAAAGCAGACAGAGGAAAGCCCTCTCCAAGCAAAAGATTTCAAACCCACTCATTTTCTCATACTCACCAGCCTCGCTCTCTCTCACACACACACACATTCATATAAGCAATCAGTGTTAACTCATTCAAAAGCACTCCCTTGAGCAACGCTGTCTTCATAGCACACAGAATTATCTAGCATACAAAAGGTTTTCTCATACAATGACCACAAAATTATAATCAGATTTCAGACAAAATACTGTTGTGGTCCTAATGAAAGTCTGTGTGATCTGAACACAGCGTTAAGCTGGTCAAATCATAACCAGCAGTGAGCCACCTTTTTCCACCTTTTGGTGGATGAGACATCTGCTTTAAGCCATCAAAGATAAAAGAGAACACATTTGACACTCGGGATGTGATTGAGACACGCAAACAAACATCATGCAAGCAAGTTATAGGAGCACCGACACCAGACCAAACTGCAGGGCAATACCAACCTTTTTCTACATGAGTACAATACAGACATACACCACAAACACAAAGAGTAGAATAAGTGTCCGTCCACTGTGTGAGGGGTCTATGAACATGTCTAAGTGGATGAATATTATGTACTGCTTGATAGGAAGCAATATGGGCTGTAGACATACCTCTTTGAAGCCTCTGTTCTTGATGCTTAACTTCTTAGCATTGACGAAGTCAAAGAGCTTCCCATATTCCTCCCTGAAAAAGATGGTAGAGGCAGATTAAACATATAGAACAAACAGAGGATGAAGACTATTTTAGAGAGTTAAAGCCTGTTCACACCAAGTACAAAAACTATATTAGCGTCCAAACCAAGGGACAATAAAGGTCTGATGATTGTAAGTGTGTGCTGTGGTTTTGTCGTCTTAAACACTTGAGCTCTTTAAAGTTAGGTGGATTCTGATTGGCTGTCAATGTTTTCATTCATAAGCTGGAAAAAAATAGTTTGGAAAGTGATTCAATCGGTATCGTTCCTCTGTGTTGTTATCATTACAGCTGTGGTGTGGACATCCCTATTAAATGTTTGAATTGAATAACTATCTTTAGTATGTTATAGGGAAATTTTGAATGTTTTAGTGAGTCATGTTTTTCTATAGTAGTTAATTGTGTTGAGTTTTAGGTATGAAACACAGTACGATTACAATGAGAAATGTGCTTGAACAATGAGACTTGTGTGTAGCATTTTTACAAAAAGAACGTAACAGAATGTAGTGCAAGAGTGTGTTAAATTTCCCACAAAAAATGACCTTTCTGTCATTTACGCACCCTCGTGTCTTTCCAAACCCTGATGCCTTGATGTATTGATTCAGTCATAATGTGTGTCAAACTGAAAATACTGTAATGTGTATAAAGTAGCTTTGACTTTTTTCCTTTAACATCTAATGTAGAAGGGGTCAGGTCACTAAAAGAGAGGGGCTCTTTTGCTCCAGTATAAGACATAAACAAATAGAATCACCACAAAGAGGAAGCACAGACTTTCTATGGCAGATGGGGTTAAGTGCTCAAGAACATAATGGCAGGAAGTGCCTTAAAGAAGATATGGACACTGGCCTTCTCATTATTGGTGTGGTCTAGTTCCCACAAAGCTTATGTTCTCGACAATTGGACAAGACAAACATTGGTCTCATGGGTACCTCTCGATGCTGCTGAAGGTGTATTGATTTCCCTGCTTGGTCTCAATCTCGAAATCAAAGGAGCGGGTGGTGGTGGTACCACGAGCAAAGTTCACGCAGGAGATCTCCTCAAAGCGCAGGTGCACTGGGGGCTTGTGCACATAGATGAAACCTCTTTCCAGAGGATACAACAGCCCTGAACTGGCCTTATATGAACATGTTATACACTGAGCACCTGAGTGACTATAGAGAAGAGAGGGAGCGAAAAAGACATTGAGGTGTTTTCACAAAAATACAGACTTCACTGAATTTGTAAAGATATTAATTTTTGTTCTACTACTTAATCCCAGAATATATATTAATGTCTGAAACTTTTTTAAAGGATTTCATACTTTTACAAGGATGCATCAAATCGATCAAATGTGAAAGCAAAGACATTTACATTGTTACAAAAAAAATCGATTTCAAATAAATGATGCCTTTCTATTCATCAAAGAATCCTGAAACAATATATATATTAAGCAGCACAACTCTTTTGAAAATTGAGAATAATGAGAAATGTTTCTTGCGCATGAAAGCAGCATATTAGAATGATTTCTGAAGGATTATGCGACACTGAAGACTGCTGAAAATTCAGCTTTGCCATCACAGGAATAAATGACATTTTAAAACATATTCAAATTTAAAAAACTGAAACATTAAATATAACTGACCACAAACTTTTGAACAGTAGTGTATATGAATCGTTTTTTTAAATTACTGTTAAAAAATAAATCAGTAAGATTTGCTGCAATGGAAGTGTATAAGACATTTTGATGTATATTTTATTATATTTATGTATTTTTATACTCTTTAATGTTTAAAAACATAATATTAACAATATGTAAAAGTATAAAGTATATTGTTTAGTTTAATTGTTATTTAGTATTTTATACTTGTCACAAAATATTTTTGCAATTGTTGTTGAGACTTTTCTTTTCCCGTCTTTTACCGCAACTTTTTTTTGCAATGTATATATGTTTTACCCTTGGAAATTTCCAGGCACTGTGATCTTCCTATTGACCAGGGCCTTCATGACTCTGCTGACCATCTCATAGAGAGAGCCAGACATGTTTTTATGAAGTTTCCCTTCAAAACGTCTCTCCACCTCATCCCTGCAGAATATAAGAGAGAAAAATGGTATTGCTGGATGGCAACACACTTTGAGGAATGAGTGTAAATGATGGCATAACTTTTATTTTTGAGTAACAATTTTGATTGTCCCTGTAATAAGTATACTGAGAGTTGCTTAGGATAGATGCATCTGCTAAATAATTTCTTGCTCTAAATTAGTTTCATAAACCTTGCTGAAGTGAAAGAAAGAGCTTCAGGGAGAGTCTTTTTTGGGGTGACATATAGTAACACTTCACAGAATATAGCTTAACATAACTGCACCTACAAAATTCGTTTTTGGTATCTGCTTTTAGTCTTGGCAGCAAATGTAAACAGTTTATTTCTGACATCCATCTCATCCTTCACCGGAGTCCCTCATTCTCGGTCTCTCTCACTTTAACTCACTCGTTCATATTGAGAGTGAGGCTGATTTCCTCTTCCTTGGAAAACAGAAGAATGAGAAAATGATAGCGGGTTTGACCTTGTTTAATGGGCGGGTCCAGACTGATCTGAAACAGACAAGAGGTCACAAATATTAACATTAACATAGACATCTTATATCAGCACAATTCTCAAATTTAGTACACATCAAAAACAGATCAATGGAATAGACAAAGCCCATTAATACTAGCCCTAAAGATGGATCCAGATAAAAAGAAGAGATAGTTTCACAGACTATGATGCCATACTCACCACAAAGAACATCTGCCGCTGGTCCTTATGAGGCAACAGGAAAAGGCGGAGCACTGTGGTGTATGGGATCTTGTAGTCAAAAGTCTTACCATGCAGATGGAGGAAAGTCGGATAAATACGAATATCGTACCTACAGAGAGCAAAAACCATTAAACGTGGCTAGTTCACACAATATTCTAAGCATAAAACAAAAAGGTGTGATGTTATGTGTTTGTATGTGTACCTGCCCCTAGGTGTGAGGCACTGTAACTCTCTGAAGATACACACAGCATCTCCTGTAGCCTGGATGACATCTGCCTTTGACAGAATGTTCTGAGCAAATGCCTAAAACAGCAGAGAACAGTACTGTGAGCTCATTATTTTTCAGTTCTAGTGGACTTTACGGATGCAAAGATTTTACTTTAGGGCTCGAACTGGTGTCTGTGCAAAAGTTTAGAGAAAAACTGCATAAAAAATAAATAGAAAAATAAGATTAAACTGAACAAGCAAATAAAAAGTTGATTAAAATAATATTATAAATAAATAATGAATAAAGATTTAAATAAATGATACATCTAACGGTGCAGTACTATAAAAAGCAACGTGACAAAAAATAAAGTATTTTCTAAATAATATTTTACTTTATTTTTCTAATTAAATGAAGTTAAATTGGGTTTTTACATTAAATTGTATAGCTTAATTCAGGATGGGTGTCCCTTGCATGAGGATGATCATATTTGGGGACATCTAAAAGATTGAAAGCCCATGCTTTATATGCATGTAATTATTATTACTTTGCAAACTGTGCCATCTGTTGGTCACTGTGAGGTAGTGGCGCACACACAAGCATGCACACTTACCTCCACAGGGTCTGAACCCTCGTCTCCCGTGGTGGGTGGGACGTAGAAGCGCACCTCCATGAGGGATACCTCTGTGTCATCATTCTGATGAAACTCCATAGTGACCTCATTCTTTCCCGTGGCACACTGGGATACACTGGCGAGCGGAATCTCAAATGCAGAACTTTCATTCACCTCAAATGAAAGCAACGGCCCTGAAAAGCCACAGAAGGGCAAAACTTGGATATGGCAATGAAAATACATTTTCAGGCTAAGTTTATCAAAATGCAAAGCTGGTTAGTTATTAACAGTCTCCTATTGTTTCTATTAACTATTATGCATTGATTTATTATTTCTAGTGGTCGACCAATATAGTTTATTAATGGCAGATGGCGATGTGCGCTCAGTAATCTTGTAAATCTGTGTGCACTGGGAATCTTTTTTTTTTTCTTTTTTTTTTTAATAAAAACCAGGTTGTTCTAACTTTACATACAGTACACCGTAAATATGACATAGTACAGTGATGTTGATCATTTAAAAATGCCAAATACTGGCAGATACATAGCGATATATCGCTCAACCACTATTTCTATTATTACTTATACAGTGTCACAAGTCCTCTTCTAATACTGTACTATTCATCCTACAGAGCATAGAAACTTAAAATAAGGGCACTATAAAAAAAATTTTTTTGTACATGTCTCAGAAATGGTGTTGCATCAGGAATGCACTGACCATTAAATTTAGCAGTGCCCCAATTCCAGCCCTTCACACACATATCTTTCTCAATCAGGTCCACTTTGTAGTTGGCTTTGAAGTACTCTGAGATCTTCTCAAGGTCCTGTGCATAAAGAGATGATGGAAAATTTAAGACATGGAACGTGGAGCAAATTGATCTATTTTTATTGAATGTATTTCGTATCTCTGACGCACAGTGTCTTTGAAGCCATCATATTTGTAGATGTTTCCAGTGCTGGTGCACAGTTTGATGCCGTGACCCAGACAGACTCTCCTCCACTGGGCTTGAGTGAGTTCGGGCACCGGAATGCTGTCCACCTTCCCAGTCTTACTGTTTTTATACACCACTGTCTGCTTACTGAAGCGAAGACGCCCATCATTCTGTAGAGAGAGATCAGTCAGACATTTTCTAGAATAACATCTCAAAATAGACACCAGACTGTTGCAGCGTGTACTCACCCAGGTGCCCTTAACCTCCTGATAAATTTCATTGAATTCCAGAGTGTCATTCATGTCAGCCACTCCAGCTTAGACAAGAGTGGACCTGTGACGTTCAAAAGCTGCGACAGCAGAGGTAAAATCATAAATATACATTATACAGTATTCAAATAGATTTTTGTTTTCTCTACATGTGGCATTGTGAATTCGGTTACATTTCAAGAGAATTGATAGAAATCTCCTAATTGGCATTGAGGCGGCACACTTTATTGCAGGGAAATATGTCATCATATTCCTAAACTGTGCAAATTATTTAAAGGAGCGTTTAAAAAAAATGCACCAGTGATGCAGCAGCATTTATAACAATGTAATGACTTATCAGAGCCTGAGCCTCCACAACTGAGTGAAAGAGAAAAAGATCTTCAAGAACTGAAGAAATTTGATCTGGACTGGAAATTCGGACCATGCACAGGTGGGTCATTAATTGTGTACGTTTATGTCTGTATTGTTGTGTGGTTTCTGTAGTCTGTAAAATAATGAAACCCTGAAAATTATCATCTGCATCACATCCAGGTCTTGACATTTTTTAAGATAAAAAAATATTATATTTAATAGTGTGTTTTTGTGTGTGTGTGTGCGCGTGTGTTAGGGATCAGTCGACTGCAGAGGGGAGAGGGCAGCACTGCATGGGCTGAATCCCCCGCAGAGGATTAAAGACATTTTTCTAAAGGAGAGCGCTGAAAGTTGATGTATTTCCTCAGCGACCAGCACGGATCAGCTCCAGGCATGACGAAGCGGATATCGTCCTCTTTTGGAAGGCCAAACAAAGTAGTTTCGCTTTCACAACGAAACACACAGCGCCTTCACGACATGGCGGCGGCGGCAACAATACTACAGCGAGAATAAAAGTTACGCCGCCTTTCTTTGAGTGAACATTTGGGCGGCGTTATGCAAATCTTCCCACATAGTGACGTAGACATATGGGGGCGTGTTAGAAAGAGCCGTTTTAGGAGGGTGTGTTTGACTCTTAACTTTTATAAAGAATATCTCTTTGGATTTGAGACTTTAGTCTTTCCAACTTTACAGATCTTCTTTATGCACCAAGAGCTTGTAACACTCCAAAGAGAAAGGAAAAATTGAAATTGCATCATATGACCTTATGATTCTAATCCTTATTTGTATATTCTGTCACTTTGACTATTCTGTCGTTTTACATTTTATAAGTACTGTGTAAGCGTAAACCACAAAGTGAAAGTTAAAAGGCCTGTTTTTGAACAACATGTACAAATAAGCTATCATCTGCGAACATTTTAGCAGCATTCAGGTATTTACTGAGTTGGAGGCATTGTTGTTAAACCAATCGATTAATAACGACCACCTTTACTGGTGATTTTAATACTATTTATTTGGAATTGAAAATGGACATGCTACACAAAAATGCACCATTTTATTCTATATTATATTACTACATATGTCCACTTGTTTGTGTAATGCTCAGAGAGCATGTTTTATGGCTAAAGATCCCCTGTGCTGTGTGCTGCAATATTTCCTAATTAACAAAATTAATTTTAAAAAATCCACTTTGATTTCACTTCACTGATACACAATATCGACCACTCAATAGACAATTGCAATTTAAGCTTTCTTTTGCACTTATAGCTGTTAAAATAGCTTTTACAGTAAGGCATATGTATATGTAACATATAACGTTACAGGAATTACAGCAGCCCCTCTCGAGAATGATATTAATTAGGGGCAGATAATTATGGCAACAACTGAAATAGGTCAGATCCCTTTCCACCCCATCAACCTGCATGTTTGACTGGAATTCATTATAATATCTTTACGTCGACGTGAATTATGGTTTTGAACAAATTTGCTAGTTCAGCATATTGACCTCGAACACTTATGGCCGTCATTAGCTGCAATAGACCTCCCTTGAGTGACAGATGGATGCGGGGGAGGGGCTGGATTATTGACCCAAATGACGTTGTCCCGCCTCTTTGGTCAGAGTTGTTTCTCATTGGTTCACAACAGCGTCACTTAACATTCACGTAGCCTGAGTGGTTTATGTAAATGTTATTTATAACGTATACTGTCGCACGCATCGGTCACTGGTTAAACAGAGGGGCACAGTGCGGTTGGAAGCCCCGCCCTCCTGCAGCAAGAACGAGTAGGCGGGATTATCAGAGGAGGAATAAAGATGATTTGTCCAGTCCATCCGTCAGGATGATGTTTTGGTTGCTCATTGGCTGCAGCTCTGCCCATCGACGCTGCGACTAAATCACCTACGGTTATAATGTCGCCCAGTGACCTAGTATTAAATAAAGCGACGGTTATGTAGCGGCGGATTATAGCATCGTCTTGGACATTTTGAATACTACCTGTACATTCAGGAAGACTTGACAGCGTCGAAAATCTACTAAAAAGGCAATCATTCATCCCGCAGCGATTTTGTTTTTGTAACGTTATAATTTTCCGGATCATGCTGAAATCAGAAGGAAAACGCATATAGCAGAAAATCATCGTTTGCCTTGAGCAGCGCTGCAGTGCGATCACGCCGCCTCTCTGTCCTGGTGGATTTCAGCAGCACATCGATCTACAATACCACACCGCATTGGGTTATAACTGGGATATTCTCTCTTGTCGCGGTTTAGCATAAAGGTTTGGTAGAGCGGAAGCTGTTGGTTTGCAGAGGACTGGATTACAGTTACACTGGTGAGTAAGGTGTTGTCGGCTTCGTGCTGTGTCTGATAATACAGTAGATTGGGAGGGATGTCGATCACAGTGCCTGCAGGATCAGTCAGTTAGAGGGAATCTGATCAGCAGTGTGTGCTCGTATTTTGCTCAGTCAGCTGAAAGCCAAACTTGAGAGAAGGATAAACAATTCACAGCTTGTAATGAGTCGCTATTATTTACATTTGCATCGTCATTTTACTTTTAGTAAAACATTTAGTCTTGGATATTTATGTGTGGAATTTATAGTGTTAAATATTATCTTGAATGGTTTTATTCAAAAAGTCACCATAATAACTGAACCTGCAGGTACAGTAACAGGTGCGCAGTAGTTTCGCGTCTTAATAGAGTCACATGATAATATGATATCCTGGGTCTATTATTCAGGCAGGTAGACACAGAGCACGTGCAGGTGTTTAAGTGTCTTTACGTTTACGTTAGGATAATTTTATTTATGTTAATATTGAAACTTCCCTGTAGTTAGAGAGAGAGTCTCTTTTGAAAATTAAATATATAATCCAGATAAAAATGAAAATTCTGTCATTACTTATTTCTCATGTTGGTCCAAACCTGAAGATGTTAGAACTGAGAGACTTAGTCACCATTCGCTTTCATTGTTTCTTTTGTTCATACAGTCAACGTGGATGGTGACTGCGACTGTCATTTGTGATTTTTACCTGAGAAAGTAGTCATATTTTCCCTTAAAGATACATTCTTCTCTTGCAGGGATGGACAATGCCCATACTAAGACGGTTGAGGAGGTGCTGGGATATTTCGGTGTCAATGAGACAACGGGACTGAGCTCTGAGCAATTAAGGAAGAGCAGAGAAAGATGGGGCCCCAATGGTACTACATCATTTGTAAAAAAAAATACAATATGTTTTGTACAATATGAACAATAAATAATGTCATAATGAGATTTCATTAACTTTCAAAGCTTTAACTTTTTTCCTCTGCCCATTTTTCTTTTCTTAAGGAAGAGCAGAGAAAGATGGGGCCCCAATGGTACTACATCATTTGTAAAAAAAAAATACAATATGTTTTGTACAATATGAACAATAAATAATGTCATAATGAGATTTCATTAACTTTCAAAGCTTTAACTTTTTTCCTCTGCCCATTTTTCTTTTATTTTGCTATAACCTGTGCCACAGAGTTACCTGCTGAAGAAGGTGAGCTGCTCCCTTGGGTTTGTGTAATTATTAGCAGATCTTTCATCATATACTCTAAGCTAAAAGTCTCTCTGCGCTTACCTTTGTTGCATGGGAGATGCTGGTTGTGTAGATAATTAGTTATTATTGGATTCCCTTGAGGAGGCTGGATGAGGTTTGCATTCTGTTTGTAGCTGAATAGATCTTGATCGAATGTTTCTCAAAGATGTATTTGTAAAGGTTTTTTAAATTGTTTATATGTTCCAGGTTTTAATGTTCTGAAAGTTATTTTTCACTTGATGGAAAGTCATCTTTGTCAAACTTTGTGACCACTGTAGGTCTTTATAATCTTTGTTGTGTTTACAGGCAAATCACTATGGGAACTTGTTCTGGAGCAGTTTGAGGATCTGCTAGTTCGGATTCTCCTCCTTGCCGCCTGTATTTCCTTTGTAAGTATAAATCAAAGACTGTGTTTACTCTCACACTGTTAAGCAAGATTAGCACTAGCACAGAACAATAGCACAAGCTTTTCACATTCATAGATGCCAAATATAGATGCATCAGTTCTACAAAACTCTAGCAATCTTCATCCATTTACAAATATTATCGATCTATCTAGATAGATAGATTAATTGGGTACAATTAGTTATGGAAAAAATAACATTTTAAAATGATTAATGTATTTAACACACCTTGGCCTGGACTAGAGCTGTACTTGATTTTACATTGCATGCAGCAGTTGTTGACGAACAAGATGCAGGACAATGACTGTTACATGCCCCTAAAATTCAAGATATGGTATAATTGTCTTCTATTTATATCATATGATATAGTTAAGCATATCACATGAGCAAGAGTGTTTTTTTTTATATATAATATAATATTGATTTTAGTGAACAGTTCAATAAACAATAAGTTAATATTGCGTTACATTTTAGACAGAATATCGTCAGTAGCATGTGTTTTTGCTCAATTTTGCCAACAAAAATAAAATAGTTCCAAAGCATGCCACAACACACTGCCTCCGAGCAACACAGAGGTGTTTCATTAAGGAATGAATGTACATTTTGAACAAACTGAGTGAGCTGATGATTCAGTGAGCCATTCATAAAGACGGTCACTTGCTTTATTTCTGAATGAATCAGTCATTTGAATGAATTGGTTGAATGAATCATTAAATGACTCCCTTGACCTGACTTGCTGCCGCCTATTGGCAGTTTGTTTCATATTTAGACTATCATTTTATTAAAAAAAATAAATGTTATATTTCAGTATTTATTTAAAAAACATTAATGGCCATTTAAATTAATGAATGGCCATTAATCTCATGGCATTATTTATGCTGTTCTAATTGCAGTGTGAATTTATGCCATCTCTGAACTGTAGTTTTGTGTTAGAGTCACATGATAATATAATATCCTGAAACTTTTATTCAGGCAGGTAGATACAGAACACGTGCAGGTGTTTAGTGTTGTTACATTTACGTTAGGGGATATATATATTATATATATATATATATATATATATATATATATATATATAAAATTGTTAATATTGAAACTTACCTCTATTTAGAGAGAGTCTCCTTTGAAAATTAAAGGTATAATCCAGATAAAAATTAAAATTGTCTTTATTTATTTCTCATGTTGGTCCAAACCTGAAGATAGTTCAGAGACTTAGTCACCATTCACTTTCATGGTTTCTTTTGTTCATACAGTCAAAGTGGACGGTGACTGCGACTGTCATTTGTGATTTTTTTTTTTTTTTACCTGAGAAAGTAGTCATATTTTGTATGGTAACAGATGAGGTTGAGTAAATGGTGACGGAACACCTCTGAACACTGTGTAAATATACCTAAAATGGCCACATTGTAGCCTTAAATTTCATGTTTAAATACTGTTGAGTCAAAAACATCTATATTTATAATCGGTTTAAATTGATAATTTATCTAATAAATCTTAAGTGAAACTCAACTTAAGTGAAAATGAAATTCATATTATCTTCAAAGGAACTCATTAAATATGCCCATTTCTTTTTAAACATCTTTACCAATTTTTATTTTTTTTTAAGTTCAATAAAGATTTGTGTATAGTCATTAGTTTCATTTAATCCTTGCACAAAAAATGGTTTGTAGGCGCAAGCTTTGCATATACAAATGTTCACAAAAATTATGTTTGCACTAAATTAAGATAAAATTTAGAACCAACTCAGAGCCTTATTTAGAATAATTTTGATCTTTAAATGGAAATGTACGTGTCTGTAACATTAGAGTCCACTGTAGGCGAGTTGTGATGAAACCCAAGTGCAGTTTATTGATATCCAGAAGTGAAACATGAAATGAACTAGAATTTGAACTTAAAACATGACACTCACCAACAGCGCTTACAGGAAACAAAGCTAGACAAGGGACAGGTAACATGAGGGCTGTATCAAACAATAGGAGAACACATGACTATCACAACCAATGAACAACCAGAACACAACCACATGACATGACAATAGGTGCGTTCGACTTCATACGGCGTTGCACAGACCAATCGGCGAGTTACCACTTGCAGTCGGGGGTGGAATTGAAAGCGGAAACGTCAAGTCGGACACTTTCAGCTTCCGGTAGTGATGCTCGTACAGTGTTTGCATAGTCCATCACATATGAAGTGAATTAAATGCAGTATTTGTCAAATACACAGACGTTTCAGAAACGTTTTCATGAAACAACAAAAATACTTTTCATATACTGCTTAATACAGGGCCATCTGTTCTAGAATAAAGTTTAGCATAAATATATACTATTTAAATACCAATAAAGGGGGTCTATATACTGTATACTTTTATCAGCGTTTTTTGATAAACGTGACTCAATATAACATTACAACTACAGTAAAAGAGCTTTTGCGGTTATAAAAACACTTGTGTGAGCGTTAGTGGAACTGAAGGTGTCAGAATAAACCCTAAACACGCGTTATCGTTGTCATGTGGTGAATTTGATCCAGTCGTGAAACAGCTGTGTCGTCCCTGGCCTCCCTGGCCATGACAGCGCAGACTGAGTTCAGGGTTGGCCTCTTTAGCCGTGACAGAACTGGCAGAGGGTCTATGTGTGACCACCGTTGTCAACACAGGACAGGCAGGAAACACGCAGGTTGGTGCCAACACAGGACTGAGCTCTAGGGGTTGAGCGGGCTCTGGAGCAGATTCATGGACTTAAGCGGGGTCTTGAGCGGACTCATGGACAGGAGAGCAGTGTGTAGCCCAAACACACAATATGGCCATTGCCATAACAGAGTGCGACTGACAGTGGGACCATCTCAGAGACCCTCAGACTGGGTACCACCGCAGAAATGCCAGCTGCTCGCACCGACACAAGTGGCATGTCCTCCAAACTCGAAGCCAGTCTTACATGCCTAGGAATCGCCCCTTGTAGCCTCAGATACGATGTTCATGACATCCGGAAACACTGGAGTAGTGTCCATGATGGTTGGAGACTCTGGAGTGGCAGCAATGATGTGAAGAGGCTCTGACGTGGTGGCCATGACGTGACAAAGCTCTGCCGTGGCAGCCATGACGTGGAGAGGCTCATGGCCTGGCGGCCATCTTGGCTGAAATCTCAGCTGTGGCAGGCATGACGTGAGCAGGCTCCAGCGTGGTGGTCGTGGCATGAATAAATACTGGCATGCTGGTTGGGGCTTGGAAACACTCTGGTGTGGGAACTGCGGTATTGCAGGGCTCCTCCTTCACAATACCCACAGTAAAAGAAGAACCACAGAGCAACAGGGCATAATCAGTGTATTGTGCCAAAGTCCAGTTCGGAGTATGGAGAGGCATGAAACGATAAATATTTTTGTTTAAACCAAAACGAAAAATGTCTTTTAAGTGCTACATCGTTAAAATCCACTTGATCACGAAGTCCTCCACATCATCCTCAATAGTACGATGGCCTTGCCCTGGGTTCATATTTTGGTCTAGCGTTCTGTAGGCGAGTGTAGTGAACCCAAATGCAGTTTATTGATATCCAGAAGTGTACATACTTGACTTGATCATTCTTGGCTTGACAAAGAAACATGAAATGTGGTAGAACGTGAACATAAAACATGACACTCACCAACAGCACTTACAGGAAACAAAGCTAGACAAGGGACAATGGCAACATGAGGGATATACAGTATCTCACAGAAGTGAGTACACCCCTCACATTTTTGTAAATATTTTATTATATCTTTTCATGTGACAACACTGAAGAAATGACACTTTGCTACAATGTAAAGTAGTGAGTGTACAGCTTGTATAACAGTGTAAATTTGCTGTCCCCTCAAAATAATTCAACACACAGCCATTAATGTTTAAACTGCTGGCCACAAAAGTGAGTACACCCCTAAGTGAAAATGTCCAAATTGGGCCCAATTAGCCATTTTCTCTCCCCGGTGTCATGTGACTCAGTGTTACAAGATCTCAGGTGTGAATGGGAAGCAGGTGTGTTAAATTTAATGTTATTGCTCTCACTCTCTCATACTGGTCACTGGAAGTTCAGCATGGCACCTCATGGCAAAGAACTCTCTGAGGATCTGAAAAAAAGAATTGTTGCTCCACATAAAGATGGTGTAGGCTATAAGAAGATTGCCAAGACCCTGAAACTGAGCTGCAGCACGGTGGCCAAGACCATACAGCGGTTTAACAGGACCGGTTCCACTCTGAACGGGCCTCGCCATGGTCGACCAAAAAAGTTGAGTGCACGTGCTCAGCGTCATATCCAGAGGTTGTGTTTGGGAAATAGACTTATGAGTGCTGCCAGCATTGCTGCAGAGGTTGAAGGGGTGGGGGGTCAGCTTGTCAGTGCTCAGACCGTACGCCGCACACTCCATCAAATTGGTCTGCATGGCTGTCTTCCCAGAAGGAAGCCTCTTCTAAAGATGATGCACAAGAAAGCCCGCAAACAGTTTGCTGAAGACAAGCAGACTAAGGACATGGATTACTGAAACCATGTCCTGTGGTCTGATGAGACCAAGATAAACTTATTTGGTTCAGATGGTGTCAAGCGTGTGTGGCGGCAACCAGGTGAGGAGTACAAAGACAAGTGTGTCTTGCCTACAGTTAAGCATGGTGGTGGGAGTGTCATGATCTGAGGCTGCATGAGTGCCGGCACTGGGGAGCTACAGATTATTGAGCATCTGTGGGGCATCCTCAAACAGAAGGTGGAGGAGCGCGAGGTCTCTAACATCCACCAGCTCCGTGAACTCCATGCCCAAGAGGGTTAAGGCAGTGCTGGAAAATAATGGTGGCCACACAAAATATTGACACTTTGGGCCCAATTTGGACATTTTCACTTAAGGGTGTACTCACTTTTGTGGCCAGCGGTTTAGACATTAATGGCTGTGTGTTGAGTTATTTTGAGGGGACAGCAAATTTACACTTATACAAGCTGTACACTCACTACTTTACATTGTAGCAAAGTGTCATTTCTTCAGTGGTGTCACATGAAAAGATATAATAAAATATTTACAAAAATGTGAAGGGTGTACTCACTTCTGTGAGATACTGTATATATCAAACAATAGGAGAACACATGATTATCACAACCAATGAACAACCAGAACACATAACCACATGACATGACAACAGTGTTAATTTTGACAGCAAATTTTTATTTAGTTTTAGTCATAATCTTTTGACTAAAATGCCATTTAGTTTTAGTCATCTGAATTGTTTTTAGTTTTAGTTGACAATCTCATAAGATTTCACTCGACTAAATCTACAGTAAATTAAGTCGGCTAAAATCTAATGGGTTTAGTTTCAGTGCATTTATTGAGTATTTCCTTCTGACATTTGCCGCTGGCTCTGATGTAGTGGTTAAACATGAGATATAATTCATTTTGGGTAAATCTTTGGTCTCATGAATCTGTTATTTCTTCCAGGTCATATCGTTTTGGCTGAGCATAAAGTTATGTTTCATAAATTAATTATTTATTAATCGTAATACAGCGCTGACTTTGTTGCATACATTGTTGCATACAAGTTATGCTTGTCATATTTCATTTTATTTTACATTCATTGAAGATAATCGGAGTATATGTGCACAATCTGCACTTATTACCTAAACCACATATTAATGTTTTATATTTTTAAAATGAAAACGAAATGAGTTGTGTTTTATCTTTTGAAGAAAACGAAAAGGTAGTGGTGTTTGATATCATTGTTTTATTGTAATGCGTGTACGTTTTTGTGGCTATTAATATTTTAAATGAAACCGAAAAGAGGTTCACTGTAATGTATGTAGCCTATACGTTCCCTGAACTACATTTTTGTATTAATATGTTTTAAAGAAAACAAAAAGAGGAAGTGGTGTTTGATATCATATTTTGTCGTATTGTATACATACAGTTAGGATAACCGGAGTAGTAAAGGCGAGCTCCATTTGCAGAATTACCGGATTTGCGTCCTCCCATCCTCGGGATTTCGCACTTCCGAGTCGAATTTGCGAAGTCTGAACTACCGAACTTTGCGTACACATGACAGGGTCAGGGAAACACTTGACAAGGCAGGAACCAAGACAAGAAAATACAAAATAAAAGACAAGAAAAACCTAAACAAGAAACATAACCCAAAAACCAGTGTGACGGAGTCTTTGCGGTGTTTTTTTGCACAGCCCATGTTTTGCATTACATATTCTCTTTCTTTCAGACTCTGGCCTGGTTTGAGGAAGGTGAAGGAACCATCACAGCCTTCGTAGAGCCATTTGTCATCCTCCTCATTCTTATTGCAAATGCCATTGTAGGAGTGTGGCAGGTACAGTCTGTGTAAATTGTTAAACATCTTAAGTTAATATAAAATATTTAGACAGTAATGCAATACTAGATTTTACTAGATACTAGAATACTAGTTTTACTAGAAATTGCAGCTCACTGTGTGTATGTTTCTGTAGGAGCGAAATGCGGAAAATGCCATCGAAGCCCTAAAACAATATGAGCCTGAAATGGGGAAGGTGTACAGACAGGACAGGAAGAGTATACAGAGGGTCAGAGCCAGGGACATTGTGCCTGGAGACATTGTGGAGGTGGCTGGTAAGAATGAGAACTAGATTTCTACATCTCTTTTTTTTTTATTTGCCAAAATAAAATGTATTTAATGAGAGAATTTGTCATTTATGTCCCAGTTTCCTTTCATAGTTTTGTTAAACTAATTAGTTTCTCAGAGGCTGGAGTAAGAGTTGGTAGAAAATAAAATGGTGGATGTAGTAGTTTTTTTCTGTAAAGCAAAAAAAGAGAAATCCACTCTCAAAGGACATGTCTGGAGATATTTTTAGGACATTGCTGAATAGAGATGGCTATGTTCTGATTGTTTGTAGAAGCCAATAAAAACTGCCTAGCACGGTCTGTCTCAGATGTATTAAGGATGTTTCTCAAGAAAATAACCAGCTGTTCCCACAGTTAAGCAAAGTATTGTTAAATGCATGTTTGGCAGAGTTTGATTCTTTCCAAATACCACGCACATTGATTATCCGAAGTAATGACTCCCGTGAGACTGCTGCCCAAAACATTACAGGTCCCCACCATATTTAAAATTTGGCAAGAATATGTGGGTTTCTCCAGACTTTATGAAAAATTACTCATCAGTCCATTTAACTTTTTCATTGATCAGAATGCCAGCCTCTTTAACCCTCTGTATCCTTTGTGCATCAATAAAACAGTTCCATTTTGAAAGCACTGCCAGAAATTTCAGGTTTATGAAGTTTGTTTTAAATACTGTTTACATTTTTGAAATTGTGCTTGGGCTTCAGGCCAGTTATGCAGTAAATTGTCCTACCATTATTGTTGGGGAGCTGTGACTTGCAGCGACAGTTCCTTTTGCGTCAGTGAAGTTTTTCCAGATTTATTTGCATGTCATTTTTATAGATTATTACCCTGGACACATTAATATGTGCCGCATTCTGTGTAACTGATGCACCTGCAACTGTGCCACTTGGCATCTTTGGAACACTGTTAGTTGCCTCCTGTTGCTTTGAAAACTCACATCAAAGTCTTATTACCTAAACCACATATTAATGTTTTATATTTTTAAAATGAAAACGAAAAGGGTTGTGTTTTATATTTTGAAGAAAACGAAAAGGTAGTGGTGTTTGATGTCATTTCGTTTTATTGTAATGCGTGTACGTTTTTGTGGCTATTAATATTTTAAATGAAACCGAAAAGAGGTTCACTGTAATGTATGTAGCCTATACGTTCCCTGAACTACATTTTTGTATTAATATGTTTTAAAGAAAACAAAAAGAGGAAGTGGTGTTTGATATCATATTTTGTCGTATTGTATACATACAGTTAGGATAACCGGAGTAGTAAAGGCGAGCTCCATTTGCAGAATTACCGGATTTGCGTCCTCCCATCCTCGGGATTTCGCACTTCCGAGTCGAATTTGCGAAGTCTGAACTACCGAACTTTGCGTACACATGACAGGGTCAGGGAAACACTTGACAAGGCAGGAACCAAGACAAGAAAATACAAAATAAAAGACAAGAAAAACCTAAACAAGAAACATAACCCAAAAACCAGTGTGACGGAGTCTTTGCGGTGTTTTTTTGCACAGCCCATGTTTTGCATTACATATTCTCTTTCTTTCAGACTCTGGCCTGGTTTGAGGAAGGTGAAGGAACCATCACAGCCTTCGTAGAGCCATTTGTCATCCTCCTCATTCTTATTGCAAATGCCATTGTAGGAGTGTGGCAGGTACAGTCTGTGTAAATTGTTAAACATCTTAAGTTAATATAAAATATTTAGACAGTAATGCAATACTAGATTTTACTAGATACTAGAATACTAGTTTTACTAGAAATTGCAGCTCACTGTGTGTATGTTTCTGTAGGAGCGAAATGCGGAAAATGCCATCGAAGCCCTAAAACAATATGAGCCTGAAATGGGGAAGGTGTACAGACAGGACAGGAAGAGTATACAGAGGGTCAGAGCCAGGGACATTGTGCCTGGAGACATTGTGGAGGTGGCTGGTAAGAATGAGAACTAGATTTCTACATCTCTTTTTTTTTTATTTGCCAAAATAAAATGTATTTAATGAGAGAATTTGTCATTTATGTCCCAGTTTCCTTTCATAGTTTTGTTAAACTAATTAGTTTCTCAGAGGCTGGAGTAAGAGTTGGTAGAAAATAAAATGGTGGATGTAGTAGTTTTTTTCTGTAAAGCAAAAAAAGAGAAATCCACTCTCAAAGGACATGTCTGGAGATATTTTTAGGACATTGCTGAATAGAGATGGCTATGTTCTGATTGTTTGTAGAAGCCAATAAAAACTGCCTAGCACGGTCTGTCTCAGATGTATTAAGGATGTTTCTCAAGAAAATAACCAGCTGTTCCCACAGTTAAGCAAAGTATTGTTAAATGCATGTTTGGCAGAGTTTGATTCTTTCCAAATACCACGCACATTGATTATCCGAAGTAATGACTCCCGTGAGACTGCTGCCCAAAACATTACAGGTCCCCACCATATTTAAAATTTGGCAAGAATATGTGGGTTTCTCCAGACTTTATGAAAAATTACTCATCAGTCCATTTAACTTTTTCATTGATCAGAATGCCAGCCTCTTTAACCCTCTGTATCCTTTGTGCATCAATAAAACAGTTCCATTTTGAAAGCACTGCCAGAAATTTCAGGTTTATGAAGTTTGTTTTAAATACTGTTTACATTTTTGAAATTGTGCTTGGGCTTCAGGCCAGTTATGCAGTAAATTGTCCTACCATTATTGTTGGGGAGCTGTGACTTGCAGCGACAGTTCCTTTTGCGTCAGTGAAGTTTTTCCAGATTTATTTGCATGTCATTTTTATAGAAATTTCAGGTTTATGAAGTTTGTTTTAAATACTGTTTACATTTTTGAAATTGTGCTTGGGCTTCAGGCCAGTTATGCAGTAAATTGTCCTACCATTATTGTTGGGGAGCTGTGACTTGCAGCGACAGTTCCTTTTGCGTCAGTGAAGTTTTTCCAGATTTATTTGCATGTCATTTTTATAGATTATTACCCTGGACACATTAATATGTGCCGCATTCTGTGTAACTGATGCACCTGCAACTGTGCCACTTGGCATCTTTGGAACACTGTTAGTTGCCTCCTGTTGCTTTGAAAACTCACATCAAAGTCTTAATTGTCTGACCCCCTTTTTAGCCGATGCATGATGCTACTTGGCAATCAACCTAATTTGACTCTCCTTTGCAGTTGCATTTGCAATTATGATTTGGTCACTTCAAAGTAAATATCTTATTCATTTACATATGTCTACATACATAGTGAGGGCTGAGAAAATCTGTATTCAAAATCTAAATTAAACTTGGGGTTGTTTTAAATACTGTTTACATTTTTGAAATTGTGCTTGGGCTTCAGGCCAGTTATGCAGTAAATTGTCCTACCATTATTGTTGGGGAGCTGTGACTTGCAGCGACAGTTCCTTTTGCGTCAGTGAAGTTTTTCCAGATTTATTTGCATGTCATTTTTATAGATTATTACCCTGGACACATTAATATGTGCCGCATTCTGTGTAACTGATGCACCTGCAACTGTGCCACTTGGCATCTTTGGAACTCTGTTAGTTGCCTCCTGTTGCTTTGAAAACTCACATCAAAGTCTTAATTGTCTGACCCCCTTTTTAGCTGATGCATGATGCTAATTGGCAATCAACCTAATTTGACTCTCCTTTGCAGTTGCATTTGCAATTATGATTTGGTCACTTCAAAGTAAATATCTTATTCATTTACATACGTGTACATACATAGTGAGGGCTGAGAAAATCTGTATTCAAAATCTAAATTAAACTTGGAAAAAAAACAGATTGTTTTATGATTTTAATTAATTCATCCATCCATCTATCCATTTTCCTCCTATGTAGAGTCACAGGGAGGATTTTAAACAGTTTCAAATAAATTAAATGATGTCACTAATCAAATAAGCAAATATATAATGTGACATTGTGAACTCTTTTCAGTTCAGTCAGTCACTCAAATTATTATTTTGATAATACATAATGTATTTGATTTGTGTGTGTGTGTGTGGTTTTTAGTATCAGATTTGACAGAAAAGGTTAAGACCCAGTCTCGGAATTTTCTTGGCCCTCCACTCAAAGTTCTATTCTTAGAATCCCAAAGCGAATTAATAAAAATAAGGTTGACGTTTTTTTTTGCGTCTATCTGTATGTTGACTGACATTGGTTTCTAAATATAGACTGTAAAGTATGGGCAGTATTGTAGTTTAGTCCCACTGTAGCAAAATGAGATTAGTTATTTAAAGCAATTAAATAAATACCTTTCTTTCTATATTCCCAACATTTAGTGAGAGAAACGCATCCCAATATAAACTCTAAAACGCAGAAATGCTACAGGGTTCCTTTTGAATGTAATTAACACATTAGAGCACAGTAAATCATTTACATCTTTGATGTCTTTACTGCGTAAGTTGTTCTTATCGCATAACATGCCTAATAAAAAATGACACGAGTCCCTCTTTTTTTACACCTGCTTTTCTCCAGTTGGTGATAAAGTCCCAGCAGACATCAGACTGACCTCCATACGCTCTACTACTTTGAGAGTGGACCAGTCCATCCTGACGGGGGAGTCTGTATCCATCCTAAAACACACAGACCCAGTGCCTGACCCCCGTGCCGTCAACCAGGATAAGAAAAACATGCTATTTTCTGTAAGATTATCTGAAGTGACTATGTTAGTTATATGTCCATCTGCAGCTATTCTTTATGAATTTCGAGTTTTGTTTTTGTTGCCTGTGGTGATTAGGTATTGAATTAAATGTGGCCAGATGCGGATGTGTATTATTGTTTGTGTACTGTAGTGGATTATGTCCGGCAGTCGAGTCTGTGTGTTGAATAAAACATCACTCATATTGTTTGCTCCCACATGGCTATAGACTGAGTCATCACATCACACAGGCTTTGAGCCCTCAGATGGATAATGACCAGAGAGTACCAGCCTCAAAGACTCCCCCTACAACCCCCCCCCCCCCCCCCCCCCCCCCCCCAAAAACCCCCATTTTTCTTCT
>NW_015505758.1:1019965-1096579 GCF_001515645.1 Sinocyclocheilus grahami | reverse complement strand
TGTCCGACCGGGGCCCCGTCGAATCTGGACAGGAAGTGGCCGTATCTCGGAGGCGGAAGGTCCCACGGCCTCGGTACTCCGTCCGCGGGAGGGTCCCCCCAACACCTCCCCCCCCCCCCCCCCCCCCCCCCACCCGCGCACACACTAAAGCCTCCATTACTTCTGTCCCACTGAGAAAGTCTAATGGATGTCTGGCCATGTAAGGACAGGAACATAAAGAGTGACTTGGAGGATCCATCCAAAATGAAAAGCAAAACAATAAATGAAATGTCTTTACATGTCACACATCCAGGCTCCAAAATTTACTTTTTGTCTCAGCTGACAATGATAGGTGTGTTATAAAAGTACTTATGTAATACCTACTATTTGAAGCTATGAAGTACTGTGAAGCTGTATTTTATTTATCAAAGTGTAATAAAATACAGCTTGTAATTATTTTATGCAGACATGCAATTGTTTTATTTTAATTGCGCCATTTGTAAATTAGAATGTAAATAATGTATTATGTCACAATTCCTGTCCAACTGGCCAGTAACAGTTTTATTCATTTATTTTATTCAAGTATTGATTTTGTACCCTGGATCATTTCGAAGCTTGTTAAAAGTACTGTAGGTGATATTAATCCATACTGGAATTCAATTATGCTCATGGTAATTACGCTACGTGACGGTCCTTCTCATAGTCACATCTCGCATTCACACATGTAAATGTGTGTTTATGTAGGGGACGAACATTGCAGCAGGGCGAGCGATAGGTGTTGTAGTGGCCACAGGTGTGTACACAGAGATTGGGAAGATCAGAGATGAGATGGCAGCCACCGAGCCAGAGAGAACCCCTCTGCAGCAGAAACTAGACCAGTTTGGAGAGCAGCTCTCTAAGGTAGGACATTTTCTGTGTTCTCTCTTTTTTTATTTTTACCTTCACTCCATTTGTTTGTCGAGTAACTATGCTATGTCTATGTTTTCTGTGCATGTTATGGAATTTTTTTGTTTGGATTTCCCTACTACATTTGGCGCAGTGTGCATTGTAAAGCAGAGCAGTGTGCTCAATGTGTTTCTCCATTTCCAGTTTGATGAATGAACTGGAAGTGTGATTTAAAAAAAAAAAAAAAAAAATCTTGATTAATTAGTGGAATGACTTGCCAAGCTACATGTTTAAACAAAATTGTGATTAAAAATACAAAATAATAATATTTATTTTTGAAATATGCAACATAATAAGGTCAACAATTTAGCATATATTTATTCTTACATGCAACTTTTTAAAAACTAGTTGGCTTTTAATATATACTGTGCAGCATTGAGAAATGTTGTTCTTTTCAGCTGTCAGTCTACTAAACTATAAACCCAAATGCAAACCATTTCAACAAGTAAAAAATAACAAGAAATCTGTTGCACATTTCATATTCTGCTGTTTTGCATAATTTTGCTATTTCCTGCTATGCTTGAACTCAATGCACCTTGAGTTTTTATTTAGCGCACATCATTTGCACTGCAATGGTAATTTGCCATTTTTGTTCCTCATTATTGTACCTCATTATTTTTACTATTTCAGCCCTTTTTGCACATTTTTACTATTCATGAACTCACTGCACCTTTTTTTATTTATACACATTGCCATTTACACTATAACTGTCATCTGCCATTTATACCTCATTATCACTGTACCTGCACCCTCACTTATTTTTATTCTTTATCATTTGCATTTAACCTATCTCTTGCCATCTATACCTCATATCATTTGCGCTTGCACTATTATTTGAATAATATATAACTGTATTTTATTGGCTGTGTACTTTGCCCAATGAAATTGAATGTAATCTAATCTAATCTAGTATTCCACTCCAGTAAAAGCCTAAGTGTTAAATGAACAAAAAATACAATACAAATGTAAAAATACATTTACCTTCAAAGTGAAAGTGTTTTTACAGCAGTATTTCATTGACAGATCCCCCTTATTTTCTACATAACAGTTTGCATTAATTCTGTAGCAATTTGTCAACATTATCAAGCTCCAGAGGTTGAGTCGGAAGTAGCTGTTTGAATGTGAGCCATTCACTCTCACTCTTTCTCTGTCTGAAGGTGATCACAGTGATCTGTGTGGCGGTTTGGGGTATTAACATCGGTCACTTCAGTGACCCAGTGCACGGAGGCAGCTGGCTGCGTGGAGCTGTGTACTATTTTAAGATCGCCGTGGCTCTGGCTGTAGCCGCCATCCCTGAGGGTGCGGAAATCTTAACCTATTTCTTTCTGTCTGCCAGAGCCAAATTATCCAAATATCCTTTTCTCAGGAACACTTGCCATCCAACTATATGGTGGGGTCCATATGACAATCTGAAATGAAAAATTTTAACCTGGAAATGAACAGAATATTTTAGGATTTTGAAAAATGTAAAACATAAGGAAAAATGTAAAGTTAAGACAAAGTGAAGAAAAAGATTAAGCATTTTTTTATGGTTATGGACACTTTTCACACTCCCGGGTTCTCAGAATTGGAAGTTGTCATAGTTTGGTATACTTCTATAGTGGTGAATGGAAACTGTAACAAATATAATTTTTGTGTTCCCATTTACTCCAATAGCAAAAGTAAAAAACAACAAAATTTTTATGACTTTACAAAAGAGGAAAAAAATGTTTGATTAAGTTGGTCATTTATTTAAATTTTTAATTTAAATTTTGTTGTGTTTTGTCTTTTTTTTATGTCTATTGTTTTTATTAATTTTTATTTTAGTTTTTAGTTATTTCAGTACATCAAGTTAAACTAAATGAAAATGGGAAATGTTGCATTTTTGACTAGCTGAAGTAAAATAAGTTATGTTTTTTATTAATATATTTCTTTTATTTCAGTTAATGTTTTTTTTTTAATTTCAAGTCACAATATATATATTTTTAATGGTTTTAGTTTTTAACTATAATAACCCAGGCACATCATTAACTATTTTTCTGTGGAATAACTGTGGAAACGCATAATTTCTGTGAAAAGGATCCATTAATCAAATTTGTGGCATGATCATGGTCAGATGCATTTTTGTTAATTTTGAAATCATTCTTGCGAACACAAACATCAGGTTTTACTTGCAGCTCAAGTGCTTCTTTCATCAAAGCCAAAAAAAAAATGTATGTTCAGGTTTGCTGATAAAATAACTTATATTGAAACATTAGAAAAAAGTGCACAATAGAAACCCACTGTGTTATAAAGCTTTTTGAAATGGCAATATATTTTTAATTCATGTACATAAAAAATATTGATTTTTCATAAAAAATTAAGAGCGGATTTAGAGAAATATTGTTTAATATCTCATTGTAAAATAGTAAATTTTACTGTGCTTCACTCCTCTCCCTTTTCTCGTAACTTACTCACTGATGTTCTTTCTCACAGGTCTTCCTGCTGTCATCACCACATGCCTGGCGCTTGGCACACGCCGCATGGCCCGCAAAAATGCTATAGTCCGTTCCCTCCCATCTGTAGAGACACTTGGCTGTACCTCCGTCATCTGCTCTGACAAAACAGGCACTCTTACCACCAACCAGATGTCTGTCTGCAGGGTGAGAGAGACTTGTGTCCAGTGCAACAGTTTTACTCTAATACTTAAGAAATTCTAAATTATGGAGTAGTAATAATAATAATATCTAGTGTATAATAATTCTAACAGATGCATTGTGGGATTTTATTATTCTGTGGTAGCTAGAAAATTAATAACATGGAATGATGCTGGAAAACCACAGTTCAAACGTACTAATCATATATGTATGTGTGTGTTGTGCATGCATGGCTGTGCATGTGTGTTTGTCTGGGTGCAGATGTTTATTGTGGACATCGTCGCAGGTGAGAGGTGTTTACTGAACGAATTTACAGTAACTGGATCTACTTATGCCCCTGAAGGAGAAGTGTGAGTTTATTTCATATCTAACAACACACACACACTTCTCTTCTGAACTAACCTGTGGTTTGCTTAAACATTTATGGGATGTCTTTCACAAGACTTGCTCTCTTTTCCTAATCGATCCCTTTTTCTCACTTACCATTATTTTCTCTATTTTCAGTCCTCAATTCTCTATTTGCAGTCGTCCTCCAATCCCTCCTATCCTTTTTTTGTCTCTGTTTCAGGTATAAGGATGGTGTACCGATACACTGCAGTCAGTATGAAGGGCTGGTGGAAATGGCCTCTATCTGTGCCCTGTGTAATGACTCTTCGCTGGATTACAATGAGGTGTGTGTGCACATCTACATACTCTCTCTGTCATCATGAAGCTGTAGAGACCTCATTTTCTCTGTATTTCCTCTTCTAAAATCACAGAGTAAAGGTGTGTATGAGAAAGTGGGAGAAGCAACTGAGACCGCTCTCTGTTGTCTGGTGGAGAAGATGAACGTGTTTGACACAGACCTGAGAGGCCTCTCACCTGCTGAAAGAGCCACTGCCTGCTGTTCAGTGAGTGCTCATATAATTATATGTTGGCCCGCATAGAATCTCCACTCAGTGACAGCAGTATGATATGGTATATTACATGTAAAACTATCATAAACACAATTTTCTAATTCTATATTGTTTATAGAATCTGTATGATGATTATAAATGTATCTGTCAAGAGTAGATGAATACACATTTTTGTGTGATTATATATATTTTTTTTACAGAGTTGCTTTTTTAATGTTTGTAAAACATTATTCTCTCAGGTCATAAAGCAGTTAATGAGGAAAGAGCTGACTCTGGAGTTTTCTCGAGACAGGAAGTCCATGTCTGTTTTCTGCACTCCAAACAAACTCACTCGCTCTGCTTCAGGTGCCAAGATGTTTGTCAAGGTCTGGTTTTCATCTTTCTTTGAAGCTTTCTCTTTTTCCATTTCACTTTTCATTTTGCATTTTTGTCGGAGGATCACTGAAATGTTTTTTTTTGTTCCACTATTTGTCACTATTCCAGTCTTCAGTGTCACATGATCCTTCAGAAAGCATTCTCGTGCTGATTTGATCTGATTTGATCAATGTTGACAACGGTTCTGCTGCTTAATATTTTTGTGAAAATGTCTTTGATGAAAAAAATTATTTGATGAATAGAAAGTGTAAAAGAACAGCGTTTGAAATAGTAATCTTTTGTCACATTAAAAATGCCTTTACTGTCACTTTTGATTTATTTTTATCAATGTTGACAACGGTTCTGCTGCTTAATATTTTTGTGAAAATGTCTTTTTCATGATTATTTGATGAATAGAAAGTGTAAAAGAACAGCGTTTGAAATAGTAATCTTTTGTCACATTAAAAATGCCTTTACTGTCACTTTTGATTTATTTTAAAAATCTCAGTATTAATTGGTTCTCGATTCGTGAAATGAATCATTGTCCAACCATCTACAATTCTACATGCATTTTATCTCTTGATATTTATTTATTTAATTTCCGTCTGAATATTAATTGGTTGTCGATTCTTGAACTTTATCCTCACCTTCCTCAGAATTCTGCATGCATTTTATCTCTTAATCCCGACTCCACAGGGGGCGCCAGAGAGTGTGCTGGAGCGTTGCCGATGGATACGGGTCGGAGGTGGTACACGAGTGCCTCTGACCTCTGACCTAAGGGAGCAGCTCTTAAGCACAGTAAGAGAGTGGGGCTCGGGACGTGACACACTACGCTGTCTCGCCATGGCAACCAGGGATTCACCCCCTGACACTCGAACCCTGAACTTAGAGAACTCTGCAGCCTTCACAGAATATGAGGTGTGCAATTTTGTTGGGATAAATGATTTGAAATCATGAGAATATGTTTAGGACAAATTCATTTGAAATTAAATTGAAAGTAATTAAAAATCTATTTTTGACCGCTGTGACTTTCACACTTTATTTTTTGTACCTCTCTCAGTCGGATTTGACATTCATAGGTTGTGTGGGAATGTTAGATCCACCCAGGAAGGAAGTGCTGAGTGCAGTGCGTATGTGCAGACAGGCTGGTATACGGGTCATTATGATCACAGGTGGGTTAAATTCACACATAGAGGTGATTTTAAAGGGATAGTTCACTCAAAAATGAAAATTCTGTCATCATTTACCTAACCTCATGTTGTTCCAAGCCCATATGACTGTGGTTAATTATGACCTTTTTGGATCTTCTGTTCTGAGTTTTGATTACCTGGACTTTCAATGTATCGAAATATTTGAACCTCTCAGGTTTCATTAAAAATTTCTTGTTTTGAAGATTAACCAAATCATAAGGGTTTGCAATGGCATGAGGGTGAGTAAATGATGACAGAATTTTCATTTTAAATCAAAAAGCGCAACCTCAGTGACTGTTATCTAATAGTGCCTAGGCACGGTAAACACAAACTAATATGCATGTAAATTTTAATCTAAGGTCTTCTTCCTATGTTGGTTTGTGTAGGTGACAATAAGAGCACTGCCCTGTCTATCTGTCGTCGAGTGGGCATCATCACTGAGCAGGAGGAAGAGGAGGCTGAAGGTGGGCCGTTTGGCAGTGGCCTCACAGGAAGGGAGTTTGATGAGCTGCCTCCCCACCTGCAGCGACAGGCCTGCCGCACCACCCGCTGTTTTGCCCGTGTCGAGCCAACGCACAAGAGCCGCATTGTAGAATATTTGCAAAGCCTCAGTGATATCACAGCGATGGTAAGTGTTACTAGACCCATGAGAATGCAAAAGTGCAAAAAACTTGATTTAATGAAAACTCACACTTGCTTTCTGTCCAGACGGGTGATGGTGTGAATGATGCCCCTGCTTTGAAGAAGGCCGAGATTGGCATTGCTATGGGCTCAGGCACGGCTGTGGCTAAATCTGCTTCAGAGATGATTTTGGCAGACGATAACTTTTCAACCATCGTAGCTGCAGTAGAGGAGGGCCGAGCCATTTACAACAACATGAAACAGTTCATCCGTTACCTCATTTCTTCTAACATTGGAGAGGTAGTCTGGTAAGTACAGACAAAAATCACTGTAAAGCCATGGTCACACTACACTTTGAGCATGCAAAATTTCTGTGGACACTGCAACTGCTCTGGGTGTGTGTTCACGGTGTGTGTGTGTGTGTGTGTGCACTTGGATGGGTTAAATGCAGGGCACACATTCCAAGTATGGAACACCATACTTGGCTACATGTCATGTCACTTTCACTTTCACTAACAGTTGTAATATGACATGACACTTTGTGGCATCTTTTCAAAAAACATCTAGAAGGCCATGAAACGCCTCCAAAATATGTGTAAAAGAAAACTTTCACCCTCACATGAAATTCCTGCGAAGCCCCTAAAAGCGATAGTGAAAATTTGAAAGTTTCTCGGGGGATTTCAATACTTTTCCGAGAGAACACAAAGTTTCAAAGAAGGCAAAAACATTTTTCCTCCCATCTCATATTTTTTTCACCACCACCACCATGCCCCCTTCCCAATTACATAGATTCCCATTGGAATTACTGGAATTCGCCTGCAAAAATAGCATTTTAAGCATTGCATGTTTCTCTCTGTCTCTCAGTATTTTCCTCACCGCTGCTTTGGGAATGCCTGAGGCTCTGATCCCAGTCCAGTTGCTGTGGGTAAATCTAGTGACGGATGGTTTCCCAGCTACTGCTCTTGGCTTCAACCCCCCAGACCTGGACATCATGTCCAGACCCCCACGCTCACCTAGAGAACCACTCATTTCGGGTTGGCTCTTTTGCAGATACCTCATCATTGGCTGTGAGTCATTTACACACATCACTCCTTGTGATCAAAACCTTTCATTATTGTATATAGAATAATGTTATTGATCAGGTTAGATCAGATTCTATAATACACAAGTGTAGTCATTATTTTTTCATTTCACTTAATGATGCAGAAAAAAAACTCTTCTTAGCCATAATGTTTGGGTATCCGCTAAAGTGAATGGTTTTTCTTAAAATTGAAATATGTTATAAATGTGAAACAGATCCATTTTATCCTCCGGTGTCTAACAAACAGCTTTGTGTGAGGTGTGCAGCAGTGATAAGATTTGGTCTGAGCTATCTGGTCCATTCTAATCCAAACATGATCAGCTATCACACCGATGTTTGTGTCATCTTTCATGGCTATTTTGTTCAAAACGAAATCCCTTGTTAATGTACTAGCATATTAAAAAATATTCAATAAAATGACCAATGAAAAGCTAAAAATGTTTTCCCTCCAATTTAGTATTGAAATATAAACTGTCATAAAAAGTTGTTTTCATTTTAATGTGTGATTTATTCAAACATACAATAAATGAGACATCACTAACGGGTTAAGTAAGAATATAATGAATATTTAATATAGTGACAGAATGTGAGACTTTGTTTCATGTCAAAAGTAATAAAACACAAAGCTTATTTCCATTTTTGGATGGAAGATGCGGTCTTCAAGTAATAGTGAAATTTTTGTTCATGCATCAGCAGAAAACAGCATAGACTAAAAGATTGATCTTGGATTTTCAGAATCGATGTTGGTTCATTACAATGAAGATCGATTATAATCAATTAATCAGTATTGTCAACCCAGCCCTAGTAAACACAAGAGAGCAGTTAACAAGCTGAACTTTTGTACGCTTTCATTCAGAGCACAAATTAAATTTAAAGAGCCAGTGGACTCACTCTGAAAATGTTGATTTGATAAGTTGAATTTCTTTCACTTTCTCTCTCTGTTTTGTAGGTTATGTAGGGGCAGCAACAGTTGGAGCTGCTGCCTGGTGGTTCATGGCAGCTCATGATGGACCAAAGCTAACTTTCTACCAGCTGGTAACAAAAACAAAACCATTTACTGCAGTTTCAAAGAGTACAGTTTTGAGTCTTGTTTTGTCTTAAACCAGAAGGTTTTAATTTTTATTGACCCTTTGTTAATATATAATTTTTCTCTGTTGTTTCTTCTATAGTCTCACTATCTGCAGTGCAGTGAAGGTCATGCTGAGTTTGCAGGAGTGCAGTGCTCAGTGTTCGAGTCTCCATACCCCATGACTATGGCGCTGTCTGTGCTGGTCACTATAGAGATGTGCAATGCCCTCAACAGGTATGTGATTTTTATTTTTTTTTAAATCCCATAATGACAGAAAATCATGAATGTGGAGAATAGCACACATGGCATATATATATATATATATATATATATATACCAGTAAGTTTTTTTTCCGCGACGCGGAATGAAAAACTTTTTCAGGAGTCGCGGCAGTAGAGGCGGCGCAACTATAAAGACATGTGAATAATCCCGCCCACTCTAAAGCGATACTAAACTGCAGTGGAAACGCAAACCGAGCCGTGCCGTACCGTACTGTACCGAGCAGAGGAAAAGCACCATATATGTATGTACTGTATATGTGACCCTGGGCCACAAAACCAATCTTAAGTCACTTGGGTATATTTTTAGCAATAGCCCAAAAAAACATTGTATGGGTCAAAATTATCAATTTTTCTTTTATGCCAAAAATCATTAGGATATTAAGTAAAGACCATGTTCCATGAAGATATTTTGTAAATTTCCTACCGTAAGTATATCAAAACTTAATTTTTGTTTAGTAATATGCATTGCTAAGAACTTCATTTGGACAAGTTTTCTCAGTATTTAGATTTTATTTGCACCCTCAGATTCCAAAGTTTCAAATAGTTGTATCTCGGGCCAAATATTGTCCTATCCTAACAAACCATACATCAATCTTCAAGCTTATTTAATCAGCTTTCAGATGATGTACAGTATAAATATAAATTTCCAAAAATGGACCCTTATGACTGATTTTGTGGTCCAGGGTCACGTACGTACGTACGTACGTATGTATGCATGTATCATTTTGACTTGGTATTTTCATGTCAAAGTTAAAAAAAAGAAGAGAAAAAAAAAAAAAAAAAAAAACTTGCACTACAGTGTTTGCTATTATTTGTATACATTATATTGTACATCAGTGTGTTGTATATCTAATACATACTCTATTGTTCAAAATGTGGTGTTTCAGATTTTTTTAATGGTTTTAAAAGAAGTCTCTTATGCTCACAAACACTGCATTTATTTAATCAAAAATACAATAAAATAAGTAATATTGTGAAATACTATTACAATTTAAAGTAGCTCTCTATTTTAATATATTTTAAAATCTAATTCATTCCTGTGATGGCAAAGCTGCATTTTTTGAATCATTACTCCAGTCTTCAGTGTCACATGATCCTTCAGAAATCATTGTAATATGCTGATTTACTGCTCAAGAAACATTTTGTATTATTAGCAATGGTGAATACAGTGCTGCTGCTTATTTTTGTGGAAACCGTGATACATTGTCTGAACAGTGAACTGCTCTTATTGTCTTTGTGTATATATGTTTCAGTTTGTCAGAAAATCAGTCTCTACTCAAAATGCCACCGTGGTCAAACCCCTGGCTGGTGGGAGCCATCTGTCTCTCCATGGCCCTACACTTCCTCATCTTATATGTGGACCCTCTTCCTGTAAGTATGTATCTGTGTGCCCGAGAATTTGGAGAGATGATGCAGGACAATCTCAGACAAATGCTTGAGCATAATGAGGAATGTGTGTGTTTAATAGGTTGGACTTGTGCATGCCTGTCTGTCTTAAACCGCAATTAAAGTGGTTGCCTAATAAATCTAGGAAATGAGACAAATGCTTGAGCATAATGAGGAATGTGTGTGTTTAATAGGTTGGACTTGTGCATGCCTGTCTGTCTTTAAAGTGGTTGCCTAATAAATCTAGGAAATTATGGATTTGCTATTAATTTCATCACTGATGATGAAAGGCTTCCCGAAAAAACTAAGGAAATGACTGAGGGTAATACAGGAAATCAAAACACCCTCATAACCTATGGAATATTTGTCAATAGAATTGTGATGCCAAGGAAATGATGTCATCTTTAAGAATGAAAAATGAAAATGTTGTCATTATTTATAGTGCTGTTCAAAAGCTTTATACTCACCAAGTTTATTTGATCAAAACTACAGTAAAACAAGTAATATTGTGAAATCAGGGGCATGTCTACATGGTGGCCAGGGGTGGCACCGGCCCCCACTGAAATCTGGTGCCCCCCCCTTACCAAATGTCTTGCGATTCGCTTGTTTTTATTAAATTTCTAACTGCGTTAGTGGCATATGCTAGGCAGCTGCCAAAGGCGGCTTTCTTCTGTACTTAATTTTAGGCGATTTCTATAGAGTTATCTTAAAGTCTGCATAAACCGGAGGTTGCTGCTGACTTTATTTCTGTGTAGTGACGTATTTCCAGCTGAAACAGAATATTTTTCAACTATAGACTGTTTCAACGGCAATAACATAAATAGACGTTACTGCGCATGCACGCTTTTGTGGCCCTAACTTAACTTCTGGTAGACTTCCAAATAGAATCAATAACAGCAGCTAAGTAGTCCCTCTAGAGTAGATTATTTTTGATAAGCAAAATATGTTTGCTGCGTAAATCAGATGGACTTGCTGAAAATGCAAATTCATTCTCTGCCAGCAGGAGGTGCTTTAAAGTAGGAGAAACAGAGGTTTCCCCAGTAACAGCTGTACACAATGCTGCTTTATCAGGCATATAAGATGCAATATGAAATGAAAATGACATAGAAAATTTTCTAAAGATAGTCTTCCTTCAGAAATACAGTGATATAAAAACACCTGTGCCTCGTTTAGATTTTTAAACGTGCAGTACGTGCTCATGTTTATTCATATTTAATCAAAAATACAATAAAATAAGTAATATTGTGAAATACTATTACAATTTAAAGTAGCTCTCTATTTTAATATATTTTAAAATCTAATTCATTCCTGTGATGGCAAAGCTGCATTTTTTGAATCATTACTCCAGTCTTCAGTGTCACATGATCCTTCAGAAATCATTGTAATATGCTGATTTACTGCTCAAGAAACATTTTGTATTATTAGCAATGGTGAATACAGTGCTGCTGCTTATTTTTGTGGAAACCGTGATACATTGTCTGAACAGTGAACTGCTCTTATTGTCTTTGTGTATATATGTTTCAGTTTGTCAGAAAATCAGTCTCTACTCAAAATGCCACCGTGGTCAAACCCCTGGCTGGTGGGAGCCATCTGTCTCTCCATGGCCCTACACTTCCTCATCTTATATGTGGACCCTCTTCCTGTAAGTATGTATCTGTGTGCCCGAGAATTTGGAGAGATGATGCAGGACAATCTCAGACAAATGCTTGAGCATAATGAGGAATGTGTGTGTTTAATAGGTTGGACTTGTGCATGCCTGTCTGTCTTAAACCGCAATTAAAGTGGTTGCCTAATAAATCTAGGAAATGATGGATTTGCTATTAATTTCATCACTGATGATGAAAGGCTTCCCGAAAAAACTAAGGAAATGACTGAGGGTAATACAGGAAATCAAAACACCCTCATAACCTATGGAATATTTGTCAATAGAATTGTGATGCCAAGGAAATGATGTCATCTTTAAGAATGAAAAATGAAAATGTTGTCATTATTTATAGTGCTGTTCAAAAGCTTTATACTCACCAAGTTTATTTGATCAAAACTACAGTAAAACAAGTAATATTGTGAAATCAGGGGCATGTCTACATGGTGGCCAGGGGTGGCACCGGCCCCCACTGAAATCTGGTGCCCCCCCCTTACCAAATGTCTTGCGATTCGCTTGTTTTTATTAAATTTCTAACTGCGTTAGTGGCATATGCTAGGCAGCTGCCAAAGGCGGCTTTCTTCTGTACTTAATTTTAGGCGATTTCTATAGAGTTATCTTAAAGTCTGCATAAACCGGAGGTTGCTGCTGACTTTATTTCTGTGTAGTGACGTATTTCCAGCTGAAACAGAATATTTTTCAACTATAGACTGTTTCAACGGCAATAACATAAATAGACGTTACTGCGCATGCACGCTTTTGTGGCCCTAACTTAACTTCTGGTAGACTTCCAAATAGAATCAATAACAGCAGCTAAGTAGTCCCTCTAGAGTAGATTATTTTTGATAAGCAAAATATGTTTGCTGCGTAAATCAGATGGACTTGCTGAAAATGCAAATTCATTCTCTGCCAGCAGGAGGTGCTTTAAAGTAGGAGAAACAGAGGTTTCCCCAGTAACAGCTGTACACGAATGCTGCTTTATCAGGCATATAAGATGCAATATGAAATGAAAATGACATCGAAAATTTTCTAAAGATAGTCTTCCTTCAGAAATACAGTGATATAAAAACACCTGTGCCTCGTTTAGATTTTTAAACGTGCAGTACGTGCTCATGTTTATTCAACGAAGCCTTTTGGAAAATCGGTCCGTTTTGATATTGTGGCAAGCGCCACAAATAAATAAATGTATGGGAAACACATCCCACAGCACAACCACCTGAGCCCAACTTCAGTCTACTCATCACCTTAACTTCAATGGTGTTTGTAACCAGCGCCATGGCCAGACTGATAAACAAACACAGACCGGAAGTTAACTTCGTTGCGCCCGATGAAACCGTCTATAGTGTGTCATTCCAAAAACCTTTAAGACTTCCTTTCTTTGGTGGAAGACCAGGGCTTTTTTGGGGGGGGGTCTTTTAAAGAATATCCTGGTCGCTCTAAAATGTGAACGAGGACAAGCTTAGAAGTAAAAGAAAGAAAAAAAAAAGCACCATGAATGTTTCATAAAGGTAGTTTATACAACTTGTGGACTATATTATAAGTCCTCAGAGACCATCTGGTAACTTTATGTGAGGAACAGAGCGAATCGGGAATTGGTGACTTACTCAAAGCTATTGTTTTGCTTAAGTAGTTTTTAATTGCACAGAAAAAAACTTACTGGCACATTTAATTGCTTTATGTTCTGTGGAAGAAGGTCAGTCAGAGGGTTTGGAATGATCTGAGTGTGAGTAAATGATGACAGAACTTTCATATTTAGGTGAACTATTCCAGTAAGTTATAGCTGTGTCTGTTTTTACTGTAGGTCATATTTCAGATCCGGCCATTATCTTGGCCCCAGTGGGTGACTGTTCTCAAGATGTCTCTGCCTGTTATTTTGATGGATGAAGCCCTGAAGTTCTTGGCCAGAAACTACATTGAGCCTGGCAACGATCTGCAGCTGGAGGAGGACGAATATGCGGCCAGAGGGGTGATTGGCAAGCTGCGACGGGCATTTAAGGGTGTGTCCTGGTCATTTGTGCTCATCTCTGGCCCATTGCTGGTCTGGATCTTTAGCCTGGACTCAGACATTACCAATATCTTCTGGGATTAGAAAGGAGGAGTTATGTGTGTGAGCGTGCGTGTGTGAATATGTCTGAGTCAAAGAGAGGGGCAGACAGAAAAGTGGCTGACGTACAGAAGCAGTGTACAGATCCAATGTAGAACGAATTTGGTGCTCTGTGTGAAAAACAGAGCAGTATGAATGAAATGTAGAGCAGGACCAGGACAATCACAGATAAAGGAATGCTAGGGACAGATAATTATAAAATGACAAATTTTATGCTCATGACCATCTTCTTCAGCTTAACTATGTGTCACTGGTATTGCATTGTTCTTTAGGGTTAAAATTTTTTTTTGTATTTATTTTTTTCAAAATAAGTTGAAAATACACATATATCTGTATTCAATTTAGCCTGAAATTTTTGTTTTATAAAATTAGTTGCTTTTTAAAGGCTATGTGTGTAATTTCTGTATTACTAGCGACACCAAATGCCTTATATTTGTTTAAGGAGCCTGACCAGGTGAGACGTAACAACATTGGCTCAACCGTTGGCATGAATTTAGTGGGACTATTATTTTAACTGACCTATGAAAGACAGTGGAACTGCTTGGTACTGCTATTGGCACAGAAATGACACACTTCCCTTTTAGGCAATGTCGCCGTAACACCCCAAAAGCGTTGCAATTGTCTGTCAAAGACTAATTTTTCATGGAATATTTTAATCGCATACTGTCACATCCCTAATTTCATTCTTTTTTCATGTACATGTATTCTTTGTTATTAAGACACATTTTGTTGGGGCCTAAAACATTTTAATGAAATGTTAAAGGATGTTGTTTTTAAGTCAAAGCAAGTTCAAAAAGTAAATTCACCAAGAAGAGAGTTAAAAAAAAAAAAAGGGCATAATTGAGGGCATAATACCAAGTTCCATTCGTTCCATTTGTTTGACATCACTTCACTTTAGTGCTTGGCATAAACACTCATCTTTTTTAGCAGCATTCAATATTCTTGTTTTCTGCTGTTTTCTATTAAATTTTTTGTTTGGTACCCAAAACAATAGTTTTTTTTTTTTATCGAGTCACAATATCAGTCATCTCTATTTTGTCATACTGTTAATTTTAATTTCCTCAAATTCCCACAGTCCATGTCATGTGACGGTACAAAAAGCAAAACATTCCAGCGTCTTACCTGGAACGCTTCCTTGTAATTGTGAAAACTGTCACTCTTATATGTTAATTTTAATTTCCTCAAATTCCCACAGTCCATGTCATGTGACAGTACAAAAAGCAAAACATTCCAGCGTCTTACCTGGAACGCTTCCTTGTAATTGTGAAAACTGTCACTCTTATATGCCTACTAAACTCTTAAAAATAAAGGTGCTTCACGATGCCATAGAAGAACCTTTTTGTCTAAATGGTTCCATAAAGAACCTTTAACATCTGAAGAACCTTTCTGTTTCACAAAAGGTTCTTTGTGGCGAAAGAAGGTTCTTCAGATTATAAAAATTTAAGAAAGAGATGGTTCTTTAAAGAACCTTTGACTGAATGGTTCTTTGTGGAACCAAAAAGGGTTCTTCTATGGCATCGCTTGAAGAACCGTTTGAAGCACCTTTATTTTTAAGAGTGTACTCAGCAATGCTTCAAATTTTAAATGATTAAATACTATTTACATTCTTCAACCCTGTGGCTTTTGATCTTTTATTCGGGTATGCCAGCGATACTGTGCATCATTAGAGCTGGTCATACAAGTCACGCCGCATGCACTGTCACATCTCTCATTCCCTTTCTTGAGACCCTCGCGCTCGTGTTGAAGCATTACTTTCGAAATGAAGATGGGATTTTCTGAAATATTTTCAATGTGACCGTTTTAGTTTTATTGCTGTGCCTGTATGGTGAGGGAAGTTGTTTTTCCTGCCTTTTCTCTTTTAAAAGGACCCTCGTCTGACTAGGGGCAAATTAATTTTTATTAAGACCAAACATCATTATCAGGTGTCCAATCATTATATTCTGCTCGTCAGATGGACGCTGAAAACTTTTGGCAATAGCATCTGTACTTGATCAGAGCCCAAAAAATAATGTTTTGAGTTCCAAGATTGGTTGACAATTAATTGTTGTTAAGAACAGAGAAAAACAGGGAGCGATTAAGTTTAATTTCTTAAGGTGTCAAGTTCCAGGGGAAAAAGGGACAGGTTCATGTTCGTAATCAGTTTTATTGTTTGTTTCTTCATTGAAAACCGTTCCACAAAAAGGAGCTTTATAATCTAGTGAAAAACCTGTTCTTTCTATTTGTGTCATTTAGATTCTATTTATTTCCTATTTCTTGAAAAAGAATACATTTTGAATTTTGTAGTATTTTGTTATTCATACAGTTGATGCCATAACTGTCATTTAATCGCCGTTTCATTAACAGGGAAATGGAAACTGCTTCATGAAATGGAAAATAAACTCTTGATTTGAAATTCATTACCTGTGTTTTGTTTTGTTATTATGAAACATGTTGAAACGGATTTAATTTTTTTTATCTTTATTGAAATAAATATATTTATCACAACAACAAAAAAAGCATATTTCCAAATTATACAAGAGGTAATGTCAGATGCACAAAACAAGGTGTAAAACATATCAGATAACATTAAAAAAATACATTAAATGATCAATAAAAATAAATAAATATAAAAATGTCAGGATGTCCCCGTGAAGTACTTTTTAGCTTTTTAAGACAATTTAGGACACACATGTTGCATTGCATGTAAACACGCCCCAGTGACCTGGTCCACAAATGTTTTAGTTTTGTTCCACATAGAGAATTGTTGAATTTCCGAGGGGCAGGAGGGATTTGAAAAATTGCATGTTTTTTCTTCCTCTGAGCATCTGAGCATCTGCAAATACAAAGAAACATTGTAACTCATCTTGTGTAATATTTGCAAATGTACTGCATCCATCTATAACCCTTTTCATTACCTGCAAGTTATCAATCAGGCCTTGAATTTCGTTCTTGATTTTATTGCCATCTTTCTGGAATGTCACCTCACAGTTATAGTAATCACCAAGTTTCTGCAAAACTGCACACTTGGCCTGAGAAGAGAATAAATACATATCAGATACATTACAGTAGCTAAGCATTTCCAATGAACCAATCTATAGCTAAAAGGAACTGTCAAAAGTAAAATATCAACCAGTAACTTACCGCGCTACAGTTGTTTTCAGTAGAGATGGTACTGCTTGGAGTAGGTGTGAACTAAATATGCAATTGGAATTAGCGTTAGATTAGAAACCAACCAAAAACAGACTAATATTAATAACAAACAGGCACCTACATTTTCAGTGATTAACATTTCTATTATCCTGTCAGCCTGTAGCCTTATATTTTTGCATGTTTCTGGACTCCTTTTGTCCAAAGTGTGCTTCCCATGCGGTGCACATCTGCCAGTTCTCACACACAGCATCAGGAGTAAGGCGAAAATCATAGAACGCACTGTAAAACAAAATGCATCATTCATGTTGATCAAAAGAAAGCTCGTTTACTGACAAACCAAGGAAATGCCAAACCAACTGTAATTTAGTCATGTACTTAATCTTATAAAGACTTACTTGTATCTCTGTTGGTTTGTGTCTAAGGTCTTTGCAGGCAGTGTTTTAGAGTTGGGTACTCTGGGTCTTTCTCTGTGCCACGACTTCTGCAAATGTTCCTGATTCTCCATCTTATATATCTCGAGGTCCTTTCCCATTTCACCATAAACTTCCAGCAGTGGCCTCAAAACTTTCATAGAAAACTTCTGATGTCATCAGCAGTCTCACCAACCTAGAAAGTGTGTGTGAATTTGTGTGGGTGTGTGAGGATTGATTGGGCATGTCTCAACGCTATTGTTACTTCGTTAGAATTTCCTTCAAACTGAGACCTCCTGTTATGCTCACTGCTTGTCACTTCCTCTAGGGAAACCTTCAGTAGTGTTGTAATTCTGGGATAGTTTTCCCTGAAACTATACATATTTCAGTTTGACATGCAACTGCTCCAACAGGTTAGTGGATGACAACATATCTCTGGCACTGCATATTGTGGTAGAACATTTGGATGGCTAGTCAACCCCGTTAGGATTCTTGTTACTGATTCTTCCCAGTAAATCAGGAAATTGGGTTTATGTATTTCTAAGATTTCTTGACATTTTTATGGGATGATATTAGACTCAACATGATTAATAGATGCACGCACAATTATCCATGTACTGCATACATTTTATACATGTGTCTTACTAACCACAAACAAATGCCTTTCAATTTGAGTCTGTGGAATTCGGGATTAAATGATTGTGCAGCGATTTGTACAAATACAGACATGCATTAATCATTAATCATCCAGGTGGATGAGGAGATACCACCTGACAATGTAAAGCGCTTTGAGTGCCTAGAAACGTGCTATATAAATGTAATGAATTATTATTATTATTATTATTAATATATCATAAATTGCTCATGCAAAAATAAATCTGTGCATATGTGGATCAGGTGACACGCGTGCATTAATTGACGTCTAGTTCGAGTCTATCTTGTTCGGTTCATTTGGATTTTGAGACTTCATTTTTCGCAGTTTAGAGCATTTCACGTCCCCCCCCCCCCCCCCCCCCCCCCCCCCACACACACAACTACCATCGAACAAGGCCCAGTGCAATTCATTAACGTAGGCTATCATGATTTGTGCATGTAGCGATTAAAATGTGCATTTGTGGATTATAACCCCGTTTTCTTTTCTTTTCTCTCCTTTTTTTCTTTTCTCTTTCGCTGAGTTCTAACACTTTTTTCTTCCTTCCCCTATGTCCTTTCTCCACCTCTCTTTCTCTTTATTGAGGTATATCTGCCTTCTTTCAGGGTCTGTATCACGATGTGCCCTGGTGCTTTTATGCAGCAGACAACAGCACCATTTCCTGACAAATACATGCATAGCATTTAAACAACTCTTTCTTGAAGGTATATAACAAATAAATGCATAATATATTAATTATAAGTACTAATACATGCTGTAAACACTTATTTATACACTCATTTATCTAGTTTTTATATCCACTGTTACAATATGTTACAGTAACAGGAGGGACATTTTGCTAAAGTCAGCCATTGCTACTCATGTGATTAACAACAAGCTAATGATCACGGAGGAAGATTTTAAACCTGTTTATTAACAATATTTTTCGAAATTACAAACAATATCAGTTTCCACTATCAACAAGCATAACAGAGTGGACATGTTATGCTTTACCACATCAGTGAGTCATTCTAAAACATTGAAAAAAGGTGAATTAAGCTGTGATACATACTTCTTGTAGATAGTTTGTCACCAAAAAAGTATTCTATTTCTTGAGAGTCATGTGATTAGAGGAACATTCAAAGGGTGTGTTCAGAGGGACTTTCCATCAGAGTAACAAGGGGGGACATTCAATTCAGGGACACATGTTTTAAAGACTTTAAACATTAAAAATGAATAAATAACAAAAAATATATATTTTGGTCAGAAATATTATAAATAAGAATATACAACAATATTGAAAAAAATTGGAATTCGATTTTTATTACTTCCCAGATAGCCAGCCCAATCGGGCTAATTGTGGCTGAGTGTCGGCTCACTCGGCTGTGTTCTGGCCCAGTAATGGTTGCCAGATTTGGCTAGGTTTTGGATGTGCGGATCTGGCCCGATTTGCACATTTAGCCACATTCGGCCCGATTACGGATCATAAGTGCTGGTCTGAGATATGGCCATGCAGACCCGGACCAGTTTAGGTTGAGCGCTGGGGGTGGGTTTCTGGTAAATAGTATGTAGCAGTGACACTTAAACTTAAACATAATATATTTTACCTGCCCTCGTTATGTTATTTTTAGTGTATTTTTTTTAATTTTATTTCCTATTAATATTTTTCCCTTTTATCCAACATTCTCTTTTTTCTTTAACTACATTTGGAAATTAATTATTTAATTAATATAATGAAACAAGCTTAAAGTAGTTAAGGGAACTTTAACATTATTTTTGCTATATGAGTTTCAAGACATACGCACTAGCTTTGACATCTTATGACAAAACCTGTCGGGCTTTTTGTGCTGCTAATTGCCAGAAGATCAGAAGAACTTAATACACTGGTGAGTAAACATTTGATAATCTAACATATAACATAATATTTTAATAACACTTATACTTTCAATATTATACACATACACTATAATATTTTCTACACATATAATATCAAAGTAATGTTTATTTATAATGAAGCTATAATTGTGAGTTTGCTGACATAGTGCTAGAGTTTAGCTCCAATCATAATCAAGCACACCTGATCCAGCTAATCAAGGCCTTAAGGATTACTAGAAACTTCCAAACAGGTGTGAGTTAGAGCTGGTTGGAACTAAACTCTGCAGAGGTCTATAGTATTGCGACTTAATTTCTTTCTTTCTTTTTTTTTTTCTTTTCAATCAGTGCAAAGAAATGCCTGTATGGCAGTGCATCAGATGGAGAGATTGAAAAGTTCATCAAAAGATGGCTGCTGCTCACTTTGGACAGAGATGGGGGAAGAAAAGAGTGGGCCCGATTGCAAACAAATTCTTCCAAAGGTATGTTCCAAATGTTAACATTTACCAGAGTTACCATTCATGTTATCAGTCTGAGATTGTCTGAATAATCATACGTGTCATTGTCTGTTCCTCTTTTTGTCTCTCTTTCTGTCAATCTGTCCCTCTTTTAGGGTAGGCTTACTTGAGGAAGCTCCTGGAGGTTTTTTATTTTTTATTTTTTATAAATTCTAATTTCACTCATTTTCATTGTCATTTTTATACTTTGGGGGGGGGGGGGCATATGTGGCCCAATGCTGGTGGTGTTGGCCCAGTTTCAGTACCCAGACTCGGGCCAGTACTGGCTAAGTGTTTAATTTCTGGTGTGATTGTGGCCCAATGCCGGCAGTTTTGGCAGCCGGACTCGGACCAGTGTATTTGGGTCGATTCTGGGGTGTCATTCATCCTATGTCCATACCGAGTCTGGCAACCGCAACTGGGCCAAGTTATTTCATCCAGCCTGCCAGATCTGGGCCATTATCGGGCCAAACCGTTTTGGCTACCTGGGTTATATTTGTGGCTGAAGTTATGCAAGCTTACTTGGGGACATGACAGTTTAGGCTACTTGCAATAAAATCAGAGTAACTTTTTTTTTTTAATTAATTTTAGGTACATATTTATTGTGTTCTATGGTAGAGGGACAGTAACTGTGTAAGATGAGTATTAGCCCATTTTTACACAAAATATACCACATTATGTTATGGGGACTCTAATGGCACCGAAAGCTAGGAATGACCCATCTATGAATACAGTAGCCTATCGTTAGGCACTGTTGTTAATCATCCACAATTTTGTGGTTTTGTCTCACTTTTAGAGTGATGACCTCTTCCATCTTTAAAGAACACAGTCTTGCGGTCAGTTAACAATAGCAAAGAAATGAAACCGAGGACTGTTGCAACATACAACACACAAACTCGCCTGATCACCTGCTTTGAAGAAAACATTTTTAGATTTTCCAGTAAAACCACACAAAAATGCTGGGTTAAATACAACCCAGTGCTGGGTAAAATAGGGACAAACCCAGCAATTGGGTTGTATTGGTGGGCCAGCAAAGCCTTCTCTGCTGGCCTAAACACTATCAGAATCGCTGATTTATTTTAATATATTTTTCCATGAATGTGTATTTAAATTATTTCCAATAGTTTATTCTCTTAATTTCATAGCTTTTCTCTTGGTTGCACTGCTTCCAGCAGTGTATGTTTATATTAGAGCTTTTTATCCAATCATATTTCAGCAATCGTGTTGCCAGGGTCAGATAAATCTGCCTTAAGGCCTTCAGAATCAACAGTGCAGGTGTCTGTTAGCTTAAATCAATGGCAATGAAACCGTTGCTTTAACCAATCAGATTTCGAGTTGGCAGCACCAGGGCCATCTAGCTGGCTAAGGATAATGTCATAATTTTTTCGTCCTTTGATTGGATGGTCAGCATACTAGCTAGCAAACAGCATCTCTGTAAATCATTTTATTAAAACTTAGTAAAACTTTTATTACTGTTTAGATTTTCAGTGCATTTTGAAAAAATATTTACCTGCTATATTTAGTAAATCTAAAAACAGTAGTCCTAATGACGGCGAAAAACAAGCACACACCTCCTCGGCACCGGCTCTGTGATAAACTTTAAAACACATGTAATCCCCTTATTTGTTTTATACCAATGCTATCTGTAAGGTATAAATGCGCTTGGGTGAATAAATGTCTGTAAGAACATCGGATGGACTGTATTGGTGTCATTTTGTTAGGTTAATGCTTCAGCTACAGATGATGTGTTGCGCAATTGTTAATTGGGTTTTTTTCTTTAGTAATGCATTCATTCTCGCTACATAAGATACCTGTCTGTTATGTAGTGCCCTGTTATACTGCATTACTGTGTTATATCTATGATTTCTATAGCCGTGGCATCATTATGATGGTATGAATAGATGGGTTAATTCATGTAGGACGCCACTGAAGGCCTAGGTGTAAAATGCACGGCCCGCCACTGTATTTAACCCAGCATTTTTTTTTTAGAGTGCAGCTACTTTTTCAAACATTAAAGGGATAGTTTAACCAAAAATTTAAATTCTGTCATTAATTACTCACCCTCATGTCATTCCAAACCCATAAGACCGCCGTTCATCTTCGGGACACAAATGAAGATATTTTTTAAAATGCATTCTGACAGATCTCTGACCCTCCAGACAGCAAGGGCACTACCACGATCAACGTCCAGAAACGTAGCAAGGAGATCGGTAAAATAATCCATGTGACATCAGGGGTTCAACCGTAATATTACGAAGCTACGAGAATACTTTTTGTGCCCAAAAGAAAAAAAAACAACGACTTTATTCAACAATTCGTCTCCTCCGTGTCACCCTAGCACCATTTTGGAGAGTATCCACTGAATGCAAACAGCGTCTGTTGTTCTGTGTCAGCTGCACCACAGCACGGATACGTTTTCTTCGTTGTTTGTGCTTTGATTTGAACAAAGCAACTGTCAGTGGTGTGGCTGACACAAACAACATACACTGTTTATGTTGTTTGTTTTTCTTTTGCGCACAAAGTATTCTCGTAGCTTCGTATTATTACTGATGTCACATGGATTATTTTACCGATCTCCTTGCTATGTTTCTGGACGTTGATCGTGGGTACCCTTGCTGTCTGGAGGGTTGGAGAGCTGTCCGAATGCATCAAAAATCTCTTCATTTGTGTTCCGAAGATGAACGGTCTTACGGGTTTGGAACAACATGAGGGTGAGTAATTAATGACAGCATTTTCATTTTTGGGTGAACTAACCCTTTAACGCTATTGTTTGACAAGTTTTGGTGCAGTCTGACAACATTTTCAAAGTGGCTTTAAAAAGTGACACCGAATGTCCAGCCTATTCACCAAGGACCATCCACTTGGAGATTTCTACAGTCTCGCCATTTGTAATGCAACATTAATTATATACGTATTTTGCAGTATCAAAATGTTCAGACCTCATTTGGGAGAGAAAAAAAATAAAAATCTCACTCCAGCCAGCCAGGTAGGCCTAATCTACGTTTCGGCGGTTATATGCCACACGAGGGCGCCGCTGACACTGAATGATTTTACAGGCTTCTACACTAACAATCCAGTCGCGTGCGCACTTTGGGAAGCATCCATAAATTGAGTTTGGTTTGGAAAGGTGGGGAGGAGGGTCAATGCCGAGAGCCATTTATAGACCAAACGAGCTGGGAGAGAGAAATAGCATACAAAACTTGACACATCCTTTTTAGTTTCTTCAAACGTGCAAGTACAACCTGGAGTGCGCAGAAAAAGGCTGAATTATAGCACCATTTGACGCGTTGGACACTGAAGAAAACCAGACGCATGCCGTTGCTATAAATAACAGTACATAAGACCGTGGTAAGTTTACGCTCTCCATGCTTCCAAGAATTTGGAAACTTGTTTAAAGAGCCAAGTTACTAAATTAATGTTCTGTGGGTTTTTCCAACTATTTATTAAGTTTTGTAAATGCATACCTGACAACAATCCAGTTTTTTTTTCTTTTATCGCTTAATTTTCTAAAACGACTGCACTTTTGTGGCATAAGGAAACTTATTTTGTAAATGACGAAGTAAAAGCTGGGACTAGCCTACGTTAGCTTTTTGATCTTGAATTGTACATTTGACATTTTAATTGTATAATCCGACTGTGCTTGGGGCGTGCGTTATAGAGCAGTCTCATTTTATGACATTCATAATGAATGACATTCATTATGACATTACAATAACATGTCAGATTACACAGTCAATGCAATAATGAACATTACTGTAGTATTCATTAAATTACTTTACAACTGATAGGCAATTATCAATGGACTCATGTGCGGGCGGAGTGTTTTTCATTTAGGAAACTGAAGTGCGCACGCGGCCAGTGAGCTGCTGAGAACGCGGTAGCAGCTGCAGTCAGTGTGAAGGAAACGGCTGTGTGTGTGTACCTATTTAACCAAATTTGGGGGCCAAATTTGTACTCAAAAGTTAGCTAAACCTGACAAAATCTCCAAAAACCACCCTTTGGGTGTGGGTTAGGATTAGTTTATAAAATCTATAACTATCTGTATATAAAAACAATATCTTAGCTAAGTAAACGTGTGTGTGTGTGGAGGCTTTTAACCTTTTTAGTTCATCTAGTCTTGAGTGGAAGCACCATTTCAGCAGTAGTCTATAAGTCGTTGCACAGTTAGTTAAACATTTTTTGAAGTTCTTATTTTGGGTAACACATTTGTGCAGAGCCCATAAAGGGACAAAGTGATGAAAGAAAATATGAGTTACGTTGAAAAAGTTTTTTTTTTTGCGGTCAAATGCCAAGTTTCTCTTATCTTGCAGTCCTGTACAAAAACGTTGTGTTAAAAGAACAATTTTGTATTTTTAGAAATCTCAGAGGAAGCATGGGACATCTGATAAACACTTACTACAGTGTGGAAAAATGAAGTCTTGGGGTTAAGTTGAGCCAGGGAAATAAAATGTATTCAATGTTTAGACAAAAAAATACAGAAGTTGTGCTTCTCCTCAACACTTATGTAAGTTATGAAGAATAATTTACATAACAGCTTTTAAGTAGCTTTCATGTGTGTCTGATGGTCCATGGTTGCAGTTCAGTAAGTGATGGATAGTCGGTGTAAGAAAAGAATCTCTGATAGATTCATCAGACTGATTCAAACAGTTATAACTGCTGAATTTGTAAGTCTTCTTGAACCATTCGTTAAAACCACAGACTCTTACTAGTTGTTCATGAATCAGACTGCACAGGTCACACTGTGAAGAGCGGTGCAGGAATCACTGCTTGGATCTGCAACATATCTGTAGTGTCGTATTTGTTCATGTCAGAAATATATAAATATAAGTTACATCACACATGAACTTAATGTGCTTTTTACTAAAGCAGTTGAAATTGCTGCTTATTGCTGATGTTCTGTATATCAGTAAAAAGTTCATGCTTGCTTAAAAAGGTGTAAACTAACAGGAAACTCTTTGAATGGAACTCTATTTTTCTGTTTGATTAGAAAAAAACCCTCTCAGTATGCTGAATAAACTTTTGTGCAGAAACGGTTAATAAATTGACTGCCTGTCTACTATTCTTCAATATGTCTGTCGATAATATTCAGTTAGGAGTGTGTAGTTAGATTGGGAAGTTATTACATTGTTTTATAAGATGAATTGCAGCATTTGTCTGACATTACCATTAATTCTTGTGGTAATGATCCAGAATGGAAATACTTTACAGCAGGATCCAAGTCCATATTACAGCAATATTAAATATATATATGTTGGTGAAATCAGTTGCACCGGTGACGCTCATGGTGTTGCCATGAGGGTCTGTGACTATTTCTGGTGTCAGCAGGCCAGGGGGTGTGTGGACATGTGCTCTATGCATAATAAAAATACTTCAGCCTCTTTTGTCCATGTGATGAGGACAAGTATAAAAAGCTGCGTTCAAAACATGAACAGATATAAATCACATGTAAACTCAAAGATTTTTTTTTGAAGCAACATACTTGAGCAATCATATGGGAGATGACACGTGCATATAGTATATATATTGTATGTATCCTTTCTTGTGGTTTCTTTCATTCTCCAGTGCAATGGCTCCGTCGCTCTCGCAGGCCTACATGAGGCGCTGGTGGATGGCTGTCACATCAATCATAGAAAACCTGCTCTTCTCTGCTGTATTGTTGGGTTGGGGCTCCCTTCTTATCATGCTGAAGAATGAGGGCTTCTACTCGCACATGTGTACAGGTACATGGTAGGAAGGCATACACACTGACAGTCTTATTCTGAGCAGTTTTATAAAACCGCAACATGATGCAAAGCGTTAAAGTATTTGATTATCTAATTCTTCCTGTGATACTATTAGAGAATGTCACAGAGACTGACACTAATGTGAATGTAACGGAACAGACGGTTTGGCTGAGCTGTGTTGAGCAGGAGGAGATTCTGAATCTGGGCTTTACGATTGGCTCGTTCATCATCAGCGCAGCCACTCTGCCACTAGGTGTCCTGATGGACAAGTTTGGTCCACGTCCAATCAGATTGTTTGGCAGGTGAGAGACATACAGCTATCGGTATAAAACTAGAAAAGCAAAGTTGAATACTAATGTTGAATGTTGGCTTGACAAAGTCTTGCCTGAAAGTTTTCAATAAAGACTTCAAATTTGAAGGACCGTTTTAAAGCCTACTGTAATTTTTAACACTACTCATGCCCTGCAACCCACATCTTGGTCACTTCCACCAACTCTCTGTTTTATGACTTTTGTAGTTCATGCTTTGCATTCTCCATGGTTTTGATTGCAGTAGCATCTTATGATCCAAAAGGTCAGTATTATTATATACTGCTAAATAATTCAATAGGTCTGTAATTAGTTAATCCTTTATATTTAATGTTTTATAAGTAATGCAGGCATTGTTTCTTCTTTTCTTTCACAGTGTTATCAGCTCTCATATTTATTGCTGTGTCCATGAATGGGTTCGGAGGAATCTGTCTAACCTTCACTTCACTAACAGTAAGCCACATGTACACACAAATATATATAAAAAACACATTAAAAGTAGACTGACTTGCATCAGCACTTTCTCTCAGATATATGGTGCTTATGTCAGTTCTTCTTATATATACCCAAGATAACTGTCATAATGATAACTATGCAAAGTTGCCATTTGACCTGTTCTATATTCTGAGGTCCTATTGAAGTTTTAATGTATTTGGGCACATTTTAATTATTTTGTCAGTAGGTGATGTTCATGTTGACATTTGACTCTCTATTGGTGTTTAAGTGTGTGTGTGTGTGTGTGTGTGTGTGTGTGTGTATACACTACCATTCAAAATATAATTATTAAAAAAAAAGTTTTTAAAAGATATATTACTACAATTTGAAATAACTGCTTTCTATTTGAATACATTTTAAAATACATTTTATTCATGTGATGACAAAGCTGAATTTTTCTGATCCTTCAGAAATCATTCTAATATGCTGATTTGGTGCTCAAGAAACATTTCTTATTATTATCAATGTTGAAAACAGCTTTTGCTGCCTCATATTTTTGTGAAAACTGCAATACACTACCACTAACACATAATGATGCATTTCAAATAAATACTGTTCTTTTGAATTTTCCATTCATCAAAGAATCCTGGAAAAAAAGTGTATAGGTTTTCGCAAAAATATTAAGCCGCATAAACTGTTCAACACTGAACACTGAAAATTAAGCTTTTGCCAAGACGGGAAGAAATTACATTTTAAAATATATTAAAATAGAAAGTTATTTCAATTATAATATATTTTACAATATTGCTGTCTTACTGTGTTTGATCAAATAAATGCAGCCTTAGTTTTAAATTACTAAAAAGTCAGGATGCCTGCTTAGTAAGTGTATGTTTGTGAATCTGAAAGTGGTTGTGATCATTTATGCATGTATATTTGTGGACGTGTAAGGTGAAATGTATGACGCCTTTTGCTTAATTTGAATACTGCTTCTCATTACATAATATCAAAACACGTGATTGTTTCATTTCTTGTTGTGCATAAGATGTCAATTTCTGTACTTGCATGAGTTACTGCTTCTGCTCTTGTCTGTTGCTGATCACTTGAGTGCTGCGCATGTTTTCCATCCCCTCACTCTACAGTTTGGCATGCTGATCTCAGCCAATCACAGCACAGATCAGTCTTCACGCCCTCTACTCCAGTGTTTCCCAACCGGGGTGCTGTCTGTCGACAGCAGGGGTGCCGTGAAAAAAATCATTTTTTAATATTTTTTAAATTGCTAAAATGTTCAAAAAAGCATCTATTATATAATATCCATTTCTGATGTCGCCAGTAATTAGAGATGCACCGAAATTCCGGCTGCTGAAAATTAGTTCACCGCTCAGGTTTCACTTTCACGTGGTGAGACGCTCTGCGTATTATCCCGCTCTATGCGTGTGTGTGCTCCGCTCAGTTGCTCCACTCATATACCGTTCATGCTCATCGGAACAGCAAAGTCCACTCAAAAATTGAGCCGACAGGAAACATCGATGTAGTACAGTATTGTTTCTGTCTGCAATAGCCCTACTGTGTTGTAACATGGTGTGGTATATGGGCAACTCTGGTAACACTGTCCTCTCATTCATTGATCTGCTAACCGCTATGTTATGCTCACATGTTCTGATAAACATAGCTTTCTAGGACTAAACATTATTTGGATAATTGGTAAAAAAAAAAAAAAAAGTTAAATATCTTAACCCTACTGTTAGACCTACCTGAAAAACTAAAAAGCAATTTATTTAATTCGAAGGCCTGTCGTTATTTTTTTATTTGTGCTATCATTATTAATTTCTTTATTTGTTATTTTATTACTGACTGCTTCATTTTTATTCAATTCAAAGTTTGAAATTAAGCTATCTTGTGCTACTGCACCAAAATTACCCCACTGTAAAATAAAAAAAACACTGAGTGAGCAAAAATTTGTGAGATAGCTAGTTATAATGATAATTAAATAATGTTTACATATGTATAAAAGCCTACATTAAAATCTGTCATATAAATTGGTATCTTCATTAGAAATTAGCCTACTGATTGCCACCGTTGATGGACAACATTTTTTAATAATATAAAAAATATCTGTATGACATTATATTCTGCAGTTCTTCCCTGTTGTACCGAATATCTATAATTTTCAAATGATCATATCGAAGTTAGAAATTCAAATATTGTGACTAAATTAATTTTGTAGGGTGCCACAAATTTGTTAAAATTTCCAAAGGGTGCCGCGACTAAAAAAAGGTTGGGAAACACTGCTCTACTCCACCAAGCCCACCGTCTCACAACACAGCGCATATTAACATGCACTTAACATGTCCTTGCTTTCTCTCACTACTACTTACTGACCCAGTGACAGCTTTGTACTTCTTTTTCTAAAGAGTGTATGCACCTTTTGGTTTAGAGAGAAAGAATGAAGGCCAGAATGGTTGATAAATAACAAACGAGTGCAAGACTTGCAGGAACATATGCCTGATTTTAGCTTAATCACTCTAGCATCTCAGCCGGTGTGTGTATGTATGTATGTATGCATGTATGTATTGAAATATAATTATATATTATATCATAAATATAATTACATAAAGAACTATATTTTAATAGTAATTAATGACTAAAAATAAATCCTATATTTATGTATTTATTTCATGCGATGCATATATAAAACCAATAAATAAAATAAATTAATATTATTTTATTTATTTGTTTTTGTATATAATTTATTTAATGAACTACATATATAGTAAAAGTGATTATGTATAATTATATTAAATATAATTATGCATTTATTTATTGTTGTACATATCATCAAGCTTTAAGTATAAGCAGTTGCAAACATATATAGTGAAACTCTACTGGCTATAACATCGCTGCATGAGGAGCTGTGTCTTCACATGTTGTGTGGCTGAAGGTTATTTCCAACTTCAAGCTCATAATGCTCTCTAGTGGCAATAGACTAATTTTACCATTTGAATACATACATTAGTATGTTCATTTATGATTCTTTTCTTCATTATTGATTTTCTCAGTTGCCAAATATGTTTGGAAATGTGCGGTCTACGATTCTTTCACTTATGATTGGCTCATACGCCTCCTCGGCTGTCACTTTTCCGGGAGTCAAGGTAGAGATTTTTTTAAATGCATACAACAACAAACACTGTAAGCAACACAGATGCAAAGATGCAAAGTATTTGGACAAATGCGTTTGTCTTGCAGTGCAGCATATGAACATAAATGTCCTCTGTCGGTCTTGTCCTCTAGCTGATCTACGATGTGGGTGTCTCATTTTCTGTTATATTCTGGGTTTGGGCAGGGTTTGCCTGCCTCGTCTTCCTCAACTGCATTATTAATTGGCCAGGAGAATCTTTTCCTGGTCCTGAGGACATCAGATACAAGTGAGTACACGCTAAATGCACTATATGGCCAAAAATATTACGACACCTAAACATCTAATGTGTTTATTATTTTTTACATTTAATTTCAAAACGATAAATATATGTGTGTGTGTGTGTGTATAATATTTGACGGTAAAGACTTTTATAATATTACAAAAGATTTCTATTTTGAACTTTCAATCCATGAAAATATCCTGAAAAAAGTATCACAAAAAGATTATGCAGCACAACTGTTTTCCACATTGATAACAATATGAAATGTTTCTTGAGCTGCAAATCAGCATATTATAATGATTTCTGTAGGATCATGTGACACTGAAGACTGGCGTAAAGAAAACACTTAGTTAAATTCTCATAATATTTCCACAATATTACTGTTTTACTGCATTTTTGATCAAATAAATGCAGTCTTGGTGAGTGTAGACTTTTTTAAATAACTAAAAATCTGACTAAGCCCAAACTTTTGAACAGCAGTATTAGAAGAACATAATACAAATATACAGTATTACACAAATAATTGTCTATTATTGTAAAACTGTACATGAATTTCTGTTTCTCTTTATTTCATAGTACAATGGTGAAGTTGAGAGGTGAAGCAGTGGACCACAAGATGACTGAAGAACGTTCATTCACTCAGGACACTCATAAAGAGCAAGAGGGGACCAAAAAACAACCTTCCACTGATGAAGCAACCAGTGACAGAACAGTTGCACAGAGCCTGGGCAAGTCTCACAAACACAGTCTACAAGGATTGTGAATCTGATAATAAAATAATCTTTGTTATTAATGTTTTTGGGACAGCAGGATCCCCTCCCTTTTACCGTTCTGTGTGCTCACCTATTTTCCTGTGGAGCATCATCACCATGGCGATGACCCAGCTCCGTGTCATTTTTTTCATGGGTGCCATGAATAAGATGTTGGAGTTTCTGGTTACCCATGGTGACTCTCAACGTGAGCATCAACTAAACTTTTCAACCATTATTTTGTTTGTAATGAAATTGAAAAATGTGAAAGGAAAAGATTTGCTCTTTTAAGTGTGTTTTCGTAACTTTGCTCAAGAACAGATGGGTAAATGTAATCCGCACAAGCTTACAAGCGTTTGCTGTAGTTTTGCAGAAGCATGTGTTTGTGGCGGGTGTTTGTAAGTGGGTAGTAAAGATAGTACTTTAAATTGGCTTTATATTGCATTATTTTCACCACCTGTTTGCATCTGTTTTAGCCTCAGAGGAGTTAGTGAAGGAGGCAGATGAGAAAGGTAAGAGAGTCCTATTATTTTCATCAAACCAATATACACTTATTTTGGCTTTGTAACAACCAGTGGCCTTAAAGTATTTGGACACTTATAACACACTTAAAGGGATAGATCACCCAAAGATTCTGTCAGTTTTTGCTCACCCTCAAGTTGTTCCAATTCTGAACGAGTTTCTTTCTTCTGTTGAACTTGAACACAAACCATTTTTCTCCATTTTGGAGAATGTTGGTCACCAAACAGTTGACGGTAGCCATTGACTTACATAGTATGGGAAAAAAATATATGGAAGTTAATGGCTGCCATCAACTTTTTGGTTAACCAACATTCTTCAGAATATCTTCTTTTGTGTTCAGCAGAACAATTGGAGGGCGAGTGAATTGACAATTTTTATTTTTGGGTGAACTAACCTTTCAATGTACAGTATCAGTGACATTGCATTAGATAACAAAATGTCAAACCGAGGATTATTTTGTTTAATATGTTGATGTCTAATGTCTGATGTACAATGTATCAGCCAGTATGATATCAGGATTAAATGGCTACATTATTCTGGAAAGGGCTGGTATAGTGAACGGAATACAAAGTGTGTGTGTGTTATAGTGAGTATCTACTCGTCCATCTTTGGCACTCTTCAGCTGCTCTGCCTGGTCTCCTGTCCTCTGATTGGCTACATCATGGACTGGAGAATGAAGGAGTGTGAGGCCGTGGTGACTTCAGCAGAGGGAGAAAAAAGGTGAAGGTGGTGAAAGAGGAGGAGTGAAATGTTGAATTACTTTGATATGTCAGTTACATGGTTACCTTTTCCCTTTTGTTGTTTTCTTCAGTCCTCCTGGGCCTCCAAAGAGAGACGCGAAGATCCAGAAACTCACCAACGCCATCAGAGCTTTCATCCTTACTAACACTCTGCTAGTCATCTTCGGCATCATCTCCCTTATAGACAATCTACCCATACAGGTTAGACAAGGTCACAAATGTGGTTATTTGTTCAGAAATACTGCAGAATGTCATTTCATTACAAATTATTTTAGTCATTTAAAGTTTGCATTTAATTTTTTTCATGTATAAATTAAAATGTGTAGTCTATATTTATATATAACATACTCAGACATTAATCTAATTTAATGTCATTTATATATAACTTTGCAGTCATACATAATTATAATTTATATAATTATATGGAACTTTGCACTCATACATAATCTTAATTAAATGTATTGCATACATTCATATATAACTGCACCAATTATTATAAGTATATTATTATATGCATTTCCCTTTTTTTTCTCCATTCTGTTTCAGGTGGTGTCTTTTGTTCTTCACACTGCAGTTCGAGGATTTATTCATTCCTGCTGTGGTGGGCTCTACGCTGCTGTGTGAGTTTTACTTCTCATTTGAATTAGTGTTATTTTAGAATCATTGATATACTGTTATATTTTTGGTTAATATTGTGAATTCAATTTATTTTTATATTTTTGTAAAGTTTAAATAACTGCTACAAATGGCTCAGAAAGTTGGCTGTGTGTAATATTTGCTCTTTATTTTATCCTCAAACTGTTTATTTGTATATTTAGCTACCCAACTAATCACTTTGGCACTCTGACGGGCTTGCAGTCTATGATCAGTGCTGTGTTTGCCCTCCTACAACAACCACTCTTCATGTGGATGTTGGGACCGTTGAAGGGTGATCCTTACTGGGTGAGACAGACATTGTTGAGTGTAATACACTATTCATGCACAAAGCAAATGTGTATTTGTATTTAAATAGTGCAGTTTCAGAGAATCATTTTGGTCAAAGTACCAAAAATGCCACTTTTTGAATCAACAGATCAACTTGGGCCTGCTTGTGTTCTCATTGGTTGGATACCTGCTGCCAGGATACCTCTTCTACCACAGGAGACAAATTACAAAGGAGAATACAGCACGTGATAGTCTTTCAGTGAGCCATTCAGCACAAGAAAGCAACAGCCTAAACCAAACAAATGATTCTGCAAAATATCAAACGAACGGGAACGTGGAAACATTTAGTATTGAGATGAATGTGAATTATAAACCTGATTTTTGAGTAATGGTATCATGGCACTTCAGAAACTGGGCTTCATGTTCAGTCACTGTAAAGACTTGACAAATATAAAAGTGTTAGAATGCAAGCAAATGTGCAATTTAAAGCATCAGTCAAGGCTTTGACTGCGTGACTGGGCAGGATGTATTTTCAAGGCTTTTATTATCAATCAGAAAATCATTATGCCATGACCTTCAATATATAGTTTGCTGTTTTCTTCATTGTTATTGCATTGACAATTTGAAATATCCATTAAAATGGTAGTTAAATGTTATATCTTATTATTAAGTTAATATTATTATATCTAAACTTCCTCCCGTGAAGCACCTCCTGCCTCGTCACTTATGTTAAAAACAGTATGAAATCAAAATTTGCTTTATTTACTTTCTTAGGAAAATCAAGTGTTGTTGTGCACAATTTATCAGTGCACATTATACCAAAGACAATCATTTTGTGTTCATAATCTTTTATCAAATCTTGATCTAACTTGCTGAGATACTAAGGGGAACCTGACCTTCAGTCTCCATGTCTCGATCAAAAAGCCTCTATGGCAGAAGTTTTGGGAGAGTAGCTCAGAATTAACTGTGAATTCTTATTCTACCATGTTATGATCTTCATTGTGTATGTGCAGGACACAGACACATTCAAATTCATATTAGTATGCATAGTCAAAAGTTTAAACCATTAATGGAATGTAGAGAATGTAACGTTTTTCTGTACGGGTAAACCCAATCTCCCTTCAAGACTCGGGTAAATGAGGCAGGGCTTCATGAAAAGCTCACTTTACCTTGACATGGATCATTTTAATTTTAAAACATTGGTCGATTTTTTTTGTTGTCATCCCTCTCTCACAAAAGTTGATGGAAATGCAGCTTTATATTACAAAAGGTATTGCAGAGGCCAGTTTTGCACTATATTCTTTTTCAAAAGTGCTGTTCTGTATGTTACAGGACTGTAATCATGCTATCAGTTTCAAGGACTCTACTGATTTTTCAACATAATGGTGCTTGTACTGTGCTCATGTCTTTAAATATGCCTGAAAGAAAAAAATTAAATATATTCAAAAATTTTCTCACAAATCAGCCCATTTCTTAGCTGATTATTTATTTGTAAAAAAAGATTCCAAAATAAGTTGAATGAAAAATACTCCATTCATCATACTCATAAATAGACACAGAGGCACTTAGACACTTACAAATACAACAGATGTGATGTTTACCAGGTGTTCTGGTACATTACATAATAATATACTCTCACACATCTGACTCACTGTAACATTAAATCTGTGACATCCCAGAAAAGGCCCAATTGTCCAGCTTGTGCTTTAATTACTTTTTGCATTAATGTATGATAATGTATAAAACAAATAAAAAAAATACTCTACTGTGAAAAGCTTTACAGTCAGTACGATTTTAAAAGAAATTAATACTTTCATTCAGCAAGGATGCATTAAATGCATCAAAAGTGACCGTAAATACATGAAAAACGTGGCTCTTTTGAACTCTATTCATCAGAAAATCCTGAAAAAAACATGGTTTCCATAAAACTGTTAAGCAGCACAACTGTTTTCAACATTGATACTAATATGAAATGTTACTTAGATTGATTTCTGAAGAATCACGTGACACTGAAGACTGAAGTAATGATGCTGAAACTTCAGCTTTGCCATCACAGGTATAAACCACATTTTTAAATAGAAAGCATTTACTTTCAATTGTAATAATATTTCACAATATTACTGTTTTTACTCTATTTTGCTCAAATAAATGCAGCCTTGGTGAGCATAAGAATCACAGAAACTATAAAAATCTTACTGACCACAAACTTTTAAACAGTAGTGTTGAAGAATTCTTATAAATTAAGGCCATGTGTAATCTGTACTGTCATATAAAGACCATAATAACTCCAATTAACCGTCGTCTTCTTCTTATCTTTCTTCTTTTTCTTTCTGTCCGGGTCATCGTCCTTCTTTTTCTTCTTCTACTTCTTATGGTCTGAATCGGACAGAGTTTCTGTGGTAAAGATGTGAGATTGACAGTTAAGCTTTAAGAAAGCACAAGTTCATTTCTTTGTGTCTGTCCGTCACCTGGCAGTAAGGGATCCTGAGGACGATGATGTTTATGCTTGTGCTTATTCTTCTTCTTCGGTGGTTGAATATGCATCAGTCTATACTGCTCTGATAACTTTGTCAGGGCAGAGATCATGCATGCAAAACAACAACAAACGTCTCACCCACATAACCATTCACTATCAACGCTGTCTAAGAAAGACATCGACAAACCTCAGAGTACAGTCAAAGCAGAGGCAGCATCAGTTACACTTGCCTCCCTAAATGCAAAGGGGATCCTTCTTTTGTCTCTCTCATACACACACACACTTACAGGGCCAGTGTGTAGCCTGAAGCAGGTGAGCATAGCCCCAGTGAGAGGACTGAACGAGTTGAGAGATCGCATAGAGCTGTTGTCCTGAATGCCTGGGCTGTCGCTCATACCTGGAGAACAGAGGGATCAAAACACGGTGTAGTTTCAATACAGGTATTGGAGTAACCCTTGTAGGTAAAGTGCCTACTGTGCAATTTTTTTATGCACAAAGCTTCAAGGGATAGTTCACCCAAAAATGAAAATAAAGAATGTTGGTAAGCAAACTGTTGACAGTAGCCATTGACTTCCATAATATCATTTTCCATACTATGGAAGTCAATGGCTACCGTCAACTGTTTGGTTACCAACATTCTTCAAAATATCTTCTTTTGTGTTCAAAAGAACAAAGAAACAAGTGGAGGGTGAGTAAATAATGACAGAATTTTCACTTTTAGGTGTACTACGCCTTTAAGATGGTAGAACTGCTGTAGAATCGGCAGTGAAAGGTAAAAGTAGACATACACACCAGGAAGCTGAGTTTCTCCTTCACCTTCTTCCCGCAGAACTTGTTATAAGCATGCTCCAGGTTGTAGTGTGTGATGAGATTCGTGTGTCCTGTCAGCTCATTCTCCACTGTGGAGAAGACATGAGAGGGTTAACAGGTTCATGAAGGTGACCAAAACAGCTCTATTAACTCTAAAATTACCCACTACCAAAATTGACCATGGTAACTAAAGTTTCTCAATCTTTTTGACTCCAAGGCTAATCAGTTTCCTCTGGTATTTCTGCTGTAATGGCAATGTTTTGTTTTCAAACGTTGATTACAACAGATTATCATAGAGTACACGTACCAAACAACAATTAAAATTAAATAATTACATTTTAGAATTCCTGAAGTTCCAAATGTAAAATTGTCTTCATGGATTCCACTTTTTTAAACCAATATATAGCTAGAGGAAGGGTGCGTAATGCATATTCAATATAAAAATGGCCAAATAATTGTTGAGTAAATTTTCCACTCCCAGATATCACACTTTTAAAACACTTGTATTTTGTTTTTTTGTGAGGCCCTCTGAGGCCCTGGCTCCCAGGTTAAGAACCATAGCACAAAATACAACGATTATTGTTAATAAAAACAAACCCCCATCAAAATTATTATTATTATTTTTAAATAATTGAATTAATTAATTAATTTAGAAGCTGTTGTCTATTGTTGCCAGGGTAATCTTAGTAAATGTCTTACATGACATATTTTGCATGCCATGGTATGGTTTTGTGGTTACCATGGGAACGTACCATGGTTATTTGGACATAGTACCGTGGTATTCTTTGAAGTAAGTTTAGTTTTGGTTTAGTATTAGTTTTGGCAAAAGCAAAACATCACTACCATGTTATTATTGTGTGGAGGTTTGTCTTGGCTTTACTACTGCACAACGAGCTGTTGACAATTGCTTCCGGTTGTTTGGAGAAACTTACCGTAATTTATCAAGTACTTGATCGTATTGTCCACAGTTCCTAAATTTAAACAGACTCACATAATGCGTCGTAAAAATGCATTATATTGTATAATACTGTACTTTATTTGCATAAATAATTATATAAGATGAGACAAATAATGTGTTTGTGTCACTGACGCATGTTAAAATCGTCGACGGAAGTTTATTTATTACGGTAAAGGAAAAAGGCGACATATTTCCTCTTGTCCTTCCCTTTATGTGACACCATGACCAATAAGCGACGTCGTTTCAGGAAAGTGACCAATCAACGGGCGTGTTTCAAAGAGGCGGGGCGAACTTTTCCTTCGTCCGCAGTGACCTCTGTCCCTTTAAATCGTTTAATTCATTTGCCGATGAATATTGTCTCGCGTTGACGCAGACTCTGCTGTCTCGTGTCACCGCAGCACTCACTCTCTAAAAAAATAAATAATTAAGAATGGCCTTATTAACACCTCTCTTTGCGTTTCTGTATCATTTGCCGCAGGTTTATAAATGGCTACTAAAACCATACTACATAGCCTCGTTATTTATGTCTGTCGCGTTCCTGCTTGTCCGCAAAACACCTGGGATCTGCGAACATCTTTCGACGCAGCGCGAGGATGGCAATTCATGCGATTTTGACTGGGTATGTATAAAGTAGGCCTTTGGGGGTTTTAACACATGCTGAATGATAACGGATACCGTTAACAAAGGGACTGGGCAGTGGCTGGCCAGCAGAATTTGGGGGTCGCTAGTTAGCTGGCAAGAATTTGGAATACCATGCATATAAATGATGCATGTGGAAATAAGAAACATGGCAATGGTCCCGTATGGTGCATCAGAATCATTCACTGTTGTCTTTATATATATTTATTTTTTATAAAAATATAGCACACAGTGGAGTCCAAAAGCCTGAACAATACAGCAAAAATGGGCACTGTTAAATACACAGAAATTTGTAGGATTTTGAGTAATTTGAAACAAAAAACAAGCATTAAAACTGTACTATATATATATATATATATTCAGTATAATTTATGATGTATTTATAATAGACTTAAATATTGAATATATATTAAATATATATATATATATATATATATATATATATATATATATTCAGTATAATTTATGATGTATTTATAATAGACTTAAATATTTAATATATATTAAATATATACTATTATATATAAATATATAATTTATAACATAATATATTATAATATATATATATATATATAAACACTATATAATTTTAGTTTTATATTATTAAGTGTCTTTACTATGCACTAACATTTAAATTAATGATAGCCTTTGTTCATTCACTTTTTTTCAGAGAGAGGTGGAGATACTGATGTTCTTAAGCGCTATAGTCATGATGAAGAACAGAAGAGCAAGTAAGAGTTTCTCCCTCTTAAAACACTCTTTTCCATCTTTGTGCATTATTTTCTTTACAGCATTCTTTATTGATATTGAAACGTCAGCAAATAATCCCCATCCGTACTGAATCTGATGTCGGTTTGCTAAGGTTGAATTTGAAGGTTTTGTTTATACACTAAACATTTGGGTACCTGTGAGTCTTTGTGCTCTCAGTGACAGTTGTCATTGTGTTTGTTGTTAATCAGTTTCCTTTGTCATTCAATGTTTCTGTTACCCTCTCTCCCCCTCCTCCAGCTTTGCTGTTCAACTCGACCTCTTTGCGTGTGCATTTTTGTATCACAAAAGCAATGCGATATGAAAATATGTTTGTTTTTTAATATCTTTGCTCCCCAGTTACCATTGAGCAGCACGTGGGGAACATCATCCTCTTTAGTAAAGTAGCCAATGTGATTCTGTTCTTCAGACTGGACATACGTTTGGGGCTTCTCTACTTGACGTTGTGTATTGGTCAGTATTTTTACTGCAAACAGTCACTGGAGTCCTCTTCCTTTGAAAGAACTGTAGACTAAAACCAAATATTAGGGAAATGTAGTACAGGTTTATTATTGTTAACTGAATCTAAAAAAATACCCATTATCTGAAATAAAATATAAAAAAACTTTAAACTTATTTTAATTCGGCTAGTTGCCAAGGCAGCACTTCTCATTTTTGTTTAGTTAAAATACTAAAATAAATACAATAATAAAATAATAAAGCTACTTAGACATATATATATATATATATAAAAAAAAGAAATAAAAATGACTATTAAAAATACGAAAACCTGAACTAAATTTAAAATGAAAACAGAAAATATACAAATAAAATCTAATTAAACTATGAACAAAAACTATAATAGTATATCATTGATCCTAAAATAACACTGATGTGTTATGGTGGCTGTTAATATTCTCTTATCATTGATGCAGTTTTCCTGATGATCTGCAAACCTCCTCTCTACATGGGCCCTGAATACATCAAGTACTTCAGTGATAAAACCATTGATGTGAGTATGAGTTCATATTAGCCAATTTGCTTTAGAAACAAGTACTTTAGTCACACTTCATGAGCTGCTGGATTTCAAAACAAATTTGCACGGAATGGAAAAAGAAGGAGAAGAGCTGAACAATATGAATGAGAATGATTGGGGAGATGTATACTAGAAGAGCACCAGTGATGGGGTGTCTCATTGCATACTAATCAGCGCTGACTTAAAACATCAAAGGGAACTTGCTTGAGTGTGCTTGGCTTATTAGTAACAGAAATTCAAAGGCCATAAGCTCATTACTATTGCAGCCCAATGTTCTTTGCAAATAAGCCATTGGGTGTTTGAACCCAATGGTAATATACGCTCAAATTTCAGCCACATTCATAGTTGAACTTTAATTTCAGCAGCCTGAGGGGAATATCGTATTCAAGTATATGTTTGAAATGGTTCAGTTTATGCTAGTGAGTGTAGATGATCACTTCTCTTTTGTCTTTAGGATGAGTTGGAGAAGGATAACAGAGTGACCTGGATCGTGGAGTTTTTTGCTAACTGGTCACCAGAGTGTCAGTCTTTCGCCTCTGTTTATGCTGATCTGTCCTTGAAGTAAGAACATTGCTCTTCACTATGGTTTAAAAGTTAAAAAAATTAATACTTGTATTCAGCAAAGACACATTCAATTGATCAAAAGTGACAGTAAAACATAATAATTTGACAAAATATTTTTTTCAAATAAATGCTGTTCTTTTGAACTTTTTATTCGTCCAAGAATCCTGAAAAAAACAAACATTTAAAACAGTTTAATGTAATATTTTTCAACTAATGAAAAAAAAACCCATTAAGCAGCACAACTGTTTTCAACATTGATAGCAATACAAAATGTTTCTTGATCAGCACATCAGAATGATTTGACTGAAAATTAGAGTGATGGCTGCAGAAACCTCAGCTTTGCCATCACAGGAATACATTACATTTTAAATTCTATTTAAATAGAAAACAGTTCATTTTCAATTTGAAATGAAAAAACCTTACCGACCTCAATCTTTTGACTGATAGTGTACATCCGTCTGCTCAGCAGTTTCTGTGAATTTAAATATTCTGAATAGAAACAATTCACTTCTCTCTCACGCAGGTACAACTGTGCAGGGCTGAAATTTGGCAAAGTGGACATTGGTCGTTACAGCGAAGTATCCAAAAAGTATGTTGCTCTGCTGTGTCTCACTGTTTCTCTGAGCTAATTCCAACTGACTGTGACAATATGCAATGTTGTTTTTTTTCCTTCAGGTACAGGGTCAGCACCTCTCCTCTCTCAAAGCAGCTGCCCTCTCTGGTGCTCTTCCAGGGAGGAAAGGAAGTTATGAGGCGCCCTCAGGTGGACAAAAAAGGACGTGCAGTGTCTTGGACCTTCACAGAGGTGAGGCTTAAAGGGTTAGGTAAAGGTGGGGTAAGTGATTTCTGGTAGCCAATGTTGACATTTGAAATCACCAAAACAAACACACCCCTACCCCAAAAGGGTCTCGCCCCTATTTTGATAGCTCCTCCCCACACATACGTACGCAACCCAGGCAACGATTAGTTCTGTGAAACAAAGCAAAACCAATGTTACACCGTGTCTACACCGGACGCGAGCGGCGCAGCGCGACAAAATACTATAGAACTCATTATAATCAGTGATGCTGTCTACACCATAGATATATATACATATCTATGGTCTACACTGGATGCGGCACGACAAATCCCCGACAGAAAACTGCTGCTGCATTCTATTCTTGACGTATTGACACTAATTTCAAATGATTTTCAACGGTCGCTGTATCGCATCTAGTGTAGACAGACTTTAGCTGTTACGACGCAGACACGGTGTTACTCACCTATCGAGAAGAAACAAAGCAACCTCGGCGTCCGATCGCAGGCCTTCCTCTCCTTGAGTTCTCTCCAGCGCTGGAAAGCTGATCCGATATTTACACGGGTCCTACTTTTTGCCTTAAGCCTTCTTTTGTTCTGCAGATGTTTTCCTCTTTTGTTTTTTATCCGCCATCTCTATCTTTCTGTCGCTCGGCTCGGCTAATGTCCGTCCTGTGGTGTGCACTGAACGCTCTCTCCTCCACATCATGAGTTGACACGCCCCTTACTGCTGATTGGCTACAATTTTGTTTTGCTACTCGGCCCGAATCAGTTTTCTAAAGCGTTTTTGAAAAATCGCTTACCCCACCTTTAACCCAAAAATGAAAATTGTCATTAATTACTCACCCTCATGTCGTTCCAAACCTGTAAGGCCTTCGTTCATCTTCAGAACACAAATCAAGATATCTTTGATGAAATCGGAGAGCTTTCTGACCCTGCATAGACAGATTTTTATGGACCAGAAAGTTAGTAAGGACTTCATTAAAATAGTCCATGTGACATCAGTAGTTCAACCTTAATTTTATGAAGCTATGAGAATACATTTTGTGCGTAATTAATGACAGAATTTTTGGGTGAACTATCCCTTTAATCATTTGAAAAATACCTTCAGTGTGAAAAACTTTGTCAGAAACATCCTTCAAACACTTCAGCAGTCTTTAATTTTTGTATACGTTTCTGTACTATACAGATAAATGTGGTGTGACTAGTTTCTTTTTTTGTTTCCAGGAAAACATCATCCGCGAGTTTAACCTCAACGAGTTGTATCAGAAGTCGAAGAAGCTTGATAAGCCTAAAGGAGAGAAGTTCGAGAGGCCCACTGAATCTGTGTTTGCCCCTGTGCCTGAAGAGGAGGAACCGGAGGCCGAGACCATCACTGCGATGGACACAGAGAGCAAGAAGGACAAATAGAAAGTGCATGCTGCTGAAGAGCACTGTGAATCACTATGGGACTGGACCGGAGTGTGCTAATGTTCAGTATGCAGAGAGAAAGAGTTTGTATGAAGTCATAAACGGAATGATTGTGTTAGTGTTTCTTTTTGTATAATGTATTAGTTAAGTGCAAAATCAGTCCAATAATATAGTAAATCCTAATATTAATACATATTTAGATTTCATAATCATTGATATACTGGACACAGTATACACAGACAAAACTGTTATTTGGGACATCGACTTTTAATTTAATCAAGTTAAACATTGGACATCTACCTCTAATATGGTTGATAATTGTGAAGTGATCATTAGTAAGGGGTTATTTTGTGTTGCATATGCATCACTATTGGGGAACAAACTTTTTATCAGTTATTTTTCTATACTACTGTTAATCCTCCTATTCCATTGTAACTCCTAGTATTTGTTTGCTATTTTTGTGAAGCGTAGCTTGGTTTTGTAATGGTACTGACTACTAGACTGAATTCAGTGGTCCAAAAAGAGAGGGTCTTTTATGCCAACAGTTCATGTTATGAACATTTACTAAATCTGTAAGAGTGAGATCAAGATAATATTCTGCCAGATTCAGTTGTTACCTTTGACACTGAGACCCAGTTACACATTTCATTTGAGAGAATATACTGCGGTAAAAGTCTTAAATGTTTTGTATACTAAGTTTATTATTTTAAATTTCTTTATGCTGAATGATAAGCTTTTAACATTTATTTTTTATGTTAAACTGACAGGCACGGAATAAAGCTGCAGGCAGTCTTCACGTTTTAACCTTTTCCAGTTATTACATTGACTGTTGGAAGCTTTTATTGTCAATTGTTTTAGTTCCCTATTGAATAAACCATTCTTGATTTTTCACTAATATTTAATGAATTGATGTCTGAAAGATGACTAAAGTGCTTTGAGTGGTTGTGAAGTTTTTTTTTTTTTTTTGCCATTCCAATAAAACACTTTGTTCAGGTTGTGCATTTGATCTATTTGCTCCAAATTTAAACCGAGTAACCAAGCAGATGTTTGACAAATTGTTCTTAAGCTGAAACAAGCACATCTAAATCACTCATTAAAGCACTCAATTAGCATTTGAAATTTGCATTCAAACGGTCAACGCATTCTCCACAATGACATACTATGTGATGTGGCTACCAATAATATATAGGTTACATAAAACATTTTCTTGATAGACCTTTCAGAACTAACTTAACTAATTCCAGAATAACCACAGGTTCATCACACGAATAGGCCGTTTCAAAACCATAAAGTATCCGAATACCAAATTCATTATTTCATAAACCTTAACATTAAATTTATATACATTTATAAATATAAAAATTAAAAGCTTAAACTTAAAAGACAATTTAGACATTAAAAAGGCATAAAAATGACAAAAGCATACAACAAAATTACTAAAATGTTAAAAAAAGTTTAGATATTGTCTCAGCATTAAAAAAATTATCTGAGCTGAGATTCATGAAACAAACAAGGGAGCACATCTAACATTTTCAGTATTTTTAGGTACACCCGGCTATTTTCCAATGCTGCAACAAGTTAATGAGGTGCCAAAATATTTTTAGACCTTTTTTCTGATGTCTACATTGACAATAGGCTTTTACAGATGGACACATTTTTTTTGGTGTGTAGTTTTCTAAAGATTTTGTCTATTAAAACAGGAGCAATGCATAAAGGGAAATTTTAAGTCAAATGCACAACTGATTTATAAAGAGTTTATTACCAATGCTCAAACACACGCGCACGCATACACATTCACAACCATGTTCACTCACACTGAACTATACAGTACACGTTCTTTTCTTTCTTTCCCTCCTCAGTCCATCTTTTGATCCCAAAAATTCCTAGAAGTGTACTCATTGGCTTTTGTATCGGTCAGCAAATACATTCTGTCCCGATTGGCCAGCTCTGATCTGAATATTGATCAATACCCCTGACAAGACAGACGATGACTGAAATGAGTCACAATCTTCTCGAATGCAATAGGTAAGAATTAAATCATTCAAAATAAAAGGCTTTCACTGATTCATAAAGACAGCTAACTTCCACTGATATGTTTACCCACCATTCTGTGGCATTGTGAGCAGGAAGCTTTAAATCCTACATGGCTGGCTGGTCAAGGCCACCGGTGAGATTTGGCTCTGCCATATTAATAAAAAAAAATCAGGAAAAAAATTAAATTAAAAAAATCATATCTAAGAGGCAGCCAATCAATGTTTACTGTATAAAAATTTAAATATGTCCCACATATTGAAATGCTACGATTAACCCTTTGATTACCGGCTGATCTCTCTGGCTAGAGCGGCCATCAGCTCTTAATCCCTCTGTCTGATTAGATAAAAGTCCATAGAGAACAAATATCAGCCTTTGTAGGGAAAAAAAAAAAAAAGTTTTTGATCTTATCAATAGCCATTTATAAAGTCATATAAAATAACACTTTAAAAATTAAATAAAAACATCCTTGAATTTCCAAGGCTCAGAAAACACTACCTGCACTTGAAAGGCTGCTGTCATTTAAATAACGCATTAGTCCATTTCCTTATCTTTTCTACCATTTTGCTTCCCTGGTGCTGATTGGATACAGATGCAACATTGTCGCATGCCAATCACAGTGGTCTGAAACGGCTACTGAATACCACAGGTCCCCTTTTGTAAAAAAAATTAAATTCCACCCGGTGAAAAAAAAGAAAACAATGACCATTTTTTTTCTCTATACAGAACAATTTACACCTTTATGTTGGATAAAAACCTATTTTTGTTTTTGTAATGTACTGAAATGTTTTCAAGGCAATCCTGTCCTTTGCCGTCACACCGTTTAAGTGTTCCAGCTCCTTACTGGTGAGGAGTCCTGAAGTTCACTATGTCACGGCTTGAGCTGCTCCTCCTCCTCCATGTTATATCCAACCAAAACCTTCTGGTCACCAATTACATCCGTTTTAAAAAATAACAGCAGAGGTCTGCTTCAATTTTGAAGACAAGTTTTCAGATCTTTCCTGTGGGCACCAATAAATGTCCGCCAAACAGAATGAAGAAAATAATTCCATGGCTCCATTCTTGACAACACGGGTCAGAACAGTGACTCGAGATCTCACACCGATATCTCGTAAGTGGTCCCTCCAACGCCCGTCACCTTCTTCACCCCACCTCCAGGCTTGTGGGCGGGGCTCTGAGAAGAGCCAGCGCTGGAATACGCCTGACCTGGGCGAGTGGACACGCTGACAGGATTAGAAGGGGACGAGGGGGTGGAAGAAGGTTTTGGCTGCCCGTTTGTCCTACTATACGACTTCATCTGAATCTCGTCCCTAAACCAGAAAAACCGAGAGAAACAGAGACATTAGAGAAAGATTTACATTAAGTATAAACATTTGTATAGTACTTGCACTACTGTTCAAAAGCATAGGGTCAAAATGTGTTGATTTTTTAAAATAATACTTTTATTCAGCAAGGATGCATTTAATTGATCAAAAGTGACAGTAAAAACAATGCTATGATTTATATTTCAAATAAACATTTTTTAACTACACTAAAAGACATTAGACAAAAATACATTCATCACGGTTTCAACAAAAATATTAATTGGCAACTGTTAATAATAAGAAATGTTTCTTGAGCACCAAATCTGCATATTAGAATGATTTCTTAAGGATCATGTGACACGGAAAACTGGAGTAATGGCTAATGAAAATTGAGCGTTGCCATCACAGGGATAAATAACATTTTAAAATATGTGACCCTGGAGCACAAAACCAGTCTTAAGTCGCTGGGGTATATTTGTAGCAATAGCCAAAAATACATTGTATGGGTCAAAATTATCGATTTTTCTTTTATGCCAAAAATCATTAGGACATTAAGTAAAGACCATGTTCCATGAAGATAATTTGTAAATTTCCTACCGTAAATATATTAAAACTTAATTTTTGATTAGTAATATGCATTGCTAAGAACTTTAAAGTCCGCCTTTAAAGGTGGTTTTCTCAGTATTTCGATTTTTTTGCACCCTCAGATTCCAGATTTTCAAATAGTTGTATCTCAGCACAAATATTGTCCTATCCTAACAAACCATACATCAATCTTCAAGCTTATTTATTCAGCTTTCAGATGATGCAAAAATTTCAATTTCGAAAAACTGATCCTTATGACTGGTTCACAGGGTCATATATATTAAAATAGAAAACTAGTTATTTTAAAAATGGTAATATTTCACAATATTACTGTATTATTAATTAAATAAATCCAAGAGAGACTTAAAAAAAAAAACACCCACCCCAAACTTTTAAACAGCAGTGTTTGAGAGTAAAGGTATGATCCTGTAGCATGCATTTAACTATAGCACAAGGGTCTTCATGAAATGTGCTATTTTAGAGTAACGTCATATGAAAGTTTCACTGTCACAGTCAAAAAAAGATTAAAGCATCACAATGTAACCAAAAGTAAATCACAACACAGAAGAAAGAATTACGATATGATAACCAACAACGAAACGCATCACAGGATACCTATTATTTCAAATTCCTGTGGCTATGACAAAAATGCATGATATAGATGTCAGTTAAAAAGCCTCCCAGAGCAGATATCAGTTCAGAAAACAAAGTGCATAAAGACAATGAAAATAGTTTAGCCACAGTGGCAAATTCAGCCTTGGCTGCCAGTCAATTTCAATTTCTCCGCCACACAATTTGGAAAGAAAACATTCTCTTAAGCACTGAAGCATGACAGGTTTATTATAACCATCAGCTCTGCTTATCAGCATGCCACTGAAATGATTGTTAATAATGAGGGATCATTGTTTGGTCCTTGGGTTGTTTCCAAATAACAATGCATACATGTCAACTTAAAATACAAAACTCTTATGACAGAATATGGTTCATTTTGTTCTCTCCCTCATTCTAAGCAACAATGTTTCCTGTAAAGAAGATTTATTCTCTGCTTCTTAGTAGACACCAGGTTGATTTTGTTGCTTTTAAAATGCTGACTAATAACTCAGGGCAATGCAGGCTTTCCAGACCTCTAAATGAGCACAGTGATGAAGCTTTCTGTCGGTCTCAGATCTATCCATTTAGTCATTCTGCCAGTGATTAAATTGGATGTTTATTCTAGAGTAGACCATATCCAGTTTATCTACGTAGGTCACCATGGTAACAACTTAAGCGGCAGCATGATGTCAAAAGACTTTAAAAATCTATTTTTCCATCTTGCCTCTCCACATAGACAAGTGCTTTATTTGATTCTATTCATGTTTACTATGACATCATGATATGGCACTGAGACAACTAAGGTACATGAGACAACAGAGGCACGAAAAAGTCTGACCCTGTCCTGAATTGCGAGAAAAACTACCTGAAATCTGACCTGATTGTTCAGATTAAACGAAAAGCCAAGCTTAATGTTCATTATTTTTTGCCATTCAAAAAAATACATAATTAAATGAAATTATGGTGCTTGTGTGAACAAAGCTTTTGATTTATTTAAAAACTGTAATGGTTGACCAGATATTTCATGTTAAAAGGTTGTGTTGTTGAAAAGATGATGTTAAGTTGAATTAGTGATTAACAATTTATAATTTTTTTCTCTCAAAATTTTAAACTAATACTAAAGGCCTGGTTTCACTTTTTTTTTTTTAACATGCCTTAGAAAAAACATTGATGATTGAACATGATTGAACATACTGGTGTGCATCTTGAGACAAAACAAAGGCACTGATATATTTTAACATCAGTCAGTGCAAGTTTCTTTCAGTTGAAACAGCTCAGACTTACATTTTAGTCTGGGACTAGGCTTAAGCCTCGTCTGTGAAACCGGGGATAAAGTAACAATAACAACAATAATAATAATGATGATGATGGAACTTAAAATCTAAATAATTATAACTGGACATTTTAAATTAAATAGTTAATGAATTTATTCAATTAAATTTCATTAGTATTATTATTTACTATTTTGTATGTTAATTTTTATGTTGTTTTAATGTTCAGGCAACGTTGTCAAGATTTTTTTTATTTAATTAAAATGAATTTAATTTACAATGTCCTTTAACCATGTAATCAACAATTAATTAAACAAGATAATTGATTTTATGCTATTTTAATTTGACAATAATGATTCAGCAAAGTTCAACACAATGACACCAAGTAGCAGAAAGCAACAGATGATCACTACTGAAAGCGTAAAATTACTGGAGAGTTGCCTAGACAAAATGAGTTAAGACTGGTGGGAAAAAGCAGAAGGAAGAAAGAAGTGAAAGAGATACACTCACAGGAGTCTGGGAGGAGGAGGAGGAAGAGTAGGAGGAAGGATGCAGCAGGCTGCGCAGAGCGTCGTAAGGTTGAGGGGGAGTTACTCACTTTGGCGCCTGTATGCCCCCTCCCCCGACCGAGGCCGAGGCTTTGCGGACCAGGCGGTACTGCATCTCTGCAGCAGCAGCGCTAGAGTAAGACAGAGACTTCCCCAGCGGCGGGGGGTGTGGCGAGCGTGGAGGGTGGGTGGTGGGCGGCAGAGGTGTGTCAGTAGAGCGAGTGCGGTATGGATATGAGGACTGAGATGGGCCCGAGTCAGAGAGCAGAGGGGGTCGAGAGAAGCGGGGTGGCCGATGGTGATGGTGGTGGTGATGATGATGGTGGTGGTGGTGGTGGGGTGGTTGAGAGTCATGCAGCAGGCGTTCCCGCTCTCGTTCAGGTGGAGCGGGTGGGGAGGAGGTGGAGCCACGTAGATAGCCAGCGTGTTGCGGGGAGGCAAGGAGGGCAGTGCTGGAGGCACACGGCTGGTGGAGCTCTGCCTCCCGTTGCTGGGCGATCTGTGCTGACAGGTAAGGCGAACTGTATCCAACTACAGGGGAGCGCGGTCGCCCTGGTGACATCTCTGGCACTGCCGACTCAAAATCGGGGCTTTCAGAAGGTGTGAGCAGACTATCGTATGACAGACTGCCGTTCCGAGGAGCCGGTGGTGGCGTCTGATTGGCTAAGCTCTTGTAGCTGGTGGAGGTGGTAGCCTCAGATGGTGGGGCATTGTGAGAAGAGCGAACACTAGAGGACCGCGAGGCCCCTCCGGCAAGAACTGTGGGATCAGAGAAGGAGGGATATGAACGCCCTCCTAGGGAGTATCCTGTGATCCCTGAGCCTGGAGGTCCTCCAGGACCCCCACTTGTTCGCTCTGGCCCGCTTTGTTCAACTCCACCCCCCTCGTGCCCATCCAGACTGGGCTCAGAGCGATAGCCTGGCTGCTGACTGGACTGGAGGAGAGAGGACTCTTTAAGACTGTCCCGACGACTCATCTACAGAGAGACAGCAAGAGAGAGACAGCAAACAGAAGAGTTTATAAAGTTACAAAGGAAATCTGAAAGCTAAATTCAAAGGGACGTCAAGAACAAACCCCTTGGTATGGATCGTGTGGGTCACTGGGGACACATGATTTAGGAAAGCGTTTTCTATAGCTATAATAAAGAGCCAGCATTATGACAGAGAGGCTAAGCTTGGAAAGGCAGGGAACAAAACAAACTTAGACGCACTGAAGGCAGAGCACTTTGGTTTTTCACAGGAGTCTGAATGTGTGTCATTTTTGCATTTGTTTCAGTATAGCATACCACAGCGCATGAGTGACATTAAAAATCAAAAGACCACAACATCTCACTTTTCTTGCCTTGTGGTCTTTGTTGGCAGGAGATAAAAAGCCCTGGGGCCTCATGTATAAAAAGTAAGCTACAAGCAACTTGACATTTATCCTGTTGGCTTCTTAGCCTAAAATGGTAGATTTGATTGTAGCCAACTGTAGTCGACCTAAGTGACTGTGCATGATTTATCCATTTAACTCACAGGTACTTCTTATTTCACAGAATAAAATATAGTTCTGCTCATGAATATCTAGTTTGTTTTGCTACTAAATGTCTCAACCAAACCTGAACACTGTAAATTATGATTTTACTGTAAATGAAATTTTCCTGTTTTGGGGGCTGAGACCAGCCAAACAAGGATCATTCTCTTTTTGAGCGAACTAATTTAGAAAGTCTTGAAGGTTTGTAGGCCTTACAATTTCAAGTTCAATTTAATGTCACAATATCAGATTTTCACTACACAATGGTTGTGGCCAAAAGATTTCACAATAACATAATATAATCATAATAATATACAGAAACATTTAAAAATAAATAAATACATCACCTTTTCACTACACAATTGTTGTGGCCAAAATATTTCACAATAACAATATAATCATAATAATATACAGAAACATTTAAAAATAAATAAATACATCACCTTTTCACTACACAATTGTTGTGGCCAAAATATTTCACAATAACAATATAATCATAATAATATACAGAAACATTTAAAAATAAATAAATAAATAACCTTTAACTGTTAAAGTGTAGGGAAATGGAGAGAGAGTTTTTAAACAAAAGCATACAAAAAGTAAGTCTAACAAAAAACTCCTATACTGTGAATATAGGTAGAGTGTCTCGCTGCCATGTTTGAGTGTCAACAAGTTACTGTCACTGGATTATTTACGATATTATTGTCTGTGGTGTTATATTAATGTTTTATTTTTTTAAATTTATCACGGTTATCACCAATACCGGTATATTGCTATCGAAAAGGAGACAATTCTTCAATTCAGACTTTAAAGGGGTCATATGATGCGATTTAAATTTTTCCTTTCTCTTTGGAGTGTTACAAGCTCGGTGCATAAAGAAGATCTGTAAAGTTGCAAAGACTAAAGTCTCAAATCCAAAGAGATATTCTTTATAAAAGTTAACCACGCCTACCTAAAACGGCTCGTTCTAACACGACCCCACATGTCTACATATAATGAGTTTGGGAAGATTTGCATAACGCTGCCCAAATGTTCACGCAAAGAAAGAAGGCGTCATTTATTCTCCCTGTAGTATTGTTGCCGCCGCCATGTCGTGAAGACGCTGTGTGCTTCGTTGTGAAAGCAAAGCTACTTTGTTTGGTCTTCCAAAAGAGGACGATTTCCGCTTCATCATGCCTAGAGCTGATCTGTGCTGGTCGCTGAGGGAATACATCAACTTAGTTCTGTGGATTGCCGGATCGGCTTTCACCGTGGACGAAGCGGAGTCCAGTCCGGTGTCGTCACATGTGGTTGCCGCTCCTTCGTCGAATCCGCCGGCCGCGCCGTTCAAGCCCACCGCCTCAGCTCACTCTAGCCCGGCCTCAGCTCACGCTAGGCTGCCGTGTGTTTCATTGCGAAAGCGAAACTACTTTGTTCGGTCTTCCGACTACAAGAGGACACGACTAGAAATCAGTGGTTAAGTTGTATTTACAACACTGTTCCAGAACAGTTCAACCCAAATATCCAGATGTGTGGAGCACATTTTATGGAGGACTGTTTCCTGATCCTGGAAGAGTAGACTACAATGCCGGCAGTTCTGACACACAGACTGTAAGTACGTTTTCATTTAAAGGATTTGCCACTGATGATTCAAACGCGAGTTTTGGGCAGTGTAGAGTAGCACTTGTTGTTTGTCATTTCTCCGATCACAAATGCAGACAGGGTTTTATGTTTACGCGGCGTGATACAACGCAACGCGTAAAAAGACAGTATAAGTCATTATAATCAGTAATTATGTCCCCACTGGATGCAACAAATGCCTCTTTTGTAATGGGTTTTAATGTTTTTGTCTCGTCGCTCCGGCCGGGACACGGCATCAACAGTATGGTGAGGGGCGTAACATTATCGTCACACGCTTGAGGTATTCGGCCAATCACAATGCACTGGATAGCTGGCCAATCACAGCACACCTCGCTTTTCAGACCGATGAGCTTTGTAATAATCGACCAGTTTCAAAAAGGCGGGGCATAGAGGAGAAACAATAATGTACAGTACGTGGAAAATAATGATTTTTTTTTTACTTTAAACCGCATAAACACATTTTATTACACCAAATACACAAAATAATGTTATTTTTAGCAGCATCATATGACCCCTTTAAGCACAATCTTGACCAGCAGGGTTAATACAATTATTATTTTTTTTAATCTAAACTCCGTGTACACAAGCTTTTATAATGGAAACTCAGTAAAGTTTTATTCATGAGGCCTCAGGTCTTTCAGAATCAATCAAAATCACATGACATGGTGTATTTCTCATCTAATATATCCAAATCCAGCATAGTAGAGCCAAAACGGACACACCCCCACAGCTGCAACCAGCAAATTGTTTTGCACGGCCACTCTGTGAGGAGAGATTGTTTTTTTGTGGTTTAAACACTGTAGGCTTTATTAACACTACTAGAGTATAATTAAACAAATGGAACAGATTATATTTATTCTTTTGTTTCAGAACAACCATTTTGTCTGTGCCAATTCTTCTTTTGTATAAGCGGTGGCCTTTTGAGAAAGCAACGCGGTCTTTTTGTAAAGACAACATTCTTATATAATATATAACCCTTAATTAATGTAAAGATACAAAATAACTACTATGGTGATAAACTAAATAGTGGGAGATTCATAAAACAATGACAATTAAATAGAAACTCAGCTGCATTAACAAGCTGCATTTAAAAATTAATGCATATGGACACTGAAAAAAGACAGATATTAGAGTAAGGAGAGGACCATTGGCACATAATTAAACAATAACGCACACAGACACACAGAAAAAGTAGTACAGTGTAAACTTACTGATACTGTTCAACTGAAAGCCACTGAGTCAATCAAATTGGAGGGGGAAAAACAATTTAATGGATTGAACAAAATGTTAGAGAAAAAAGGACTTAAAAATGTGGTATAAAGGAAATAATAATTACAGTCATGCAAAAGAATGGGAATGACGTCAAATTAAATGTAGTGAATGTCATCACCATAGATGTGAATGAACACACAGACCTCTTTACTTTGGATAAGCAACACATACTGTACATCAACAGAGAAAAGTTACCTGGTTGGCATAGGCATGTGTAAGGGCAGTGTGGTTCTTGCCCGGACCGCTGTAGGTGGGCCTGTATTTGAACATGGTGGGGGTGGGCGGGGCTTTATTCAACAGACTACTCTCTGCAAACAAAGGACAATGAAAGACCAGACTTAGAGTTATAAACACATTTTAGTAACATGTTAAGTGAATTAAGCTGACAAAAGAGCATTGCAACAGGTAATTACAATCATAAGGCCTGTTCACACCAAAGACAAAAACTACAACTATAAAGTTTTAATAATTGTTCTAATTCTATGAGAACAGAGAAGTTCCCATTACAACTATAACGATAATGACACAGAGGAACAATATCATTCAAATCACTTTCCGAACAATTTTTCTCTAACTGATGAACATTAAAAACACAGACTATCAGAATTCACTAGACCTTAAAGAGCTTGAGGATTTAAAGCGGCACACAACATAACTGCAGCGCCTGCTTATAATAAACTTATCATACGTTAGTGTGAATGCTAATATAGTTATTTAGTTGTTTATTTATTGTTATTCTTGATTTGATCAGGCCTTTATACTTCATTCTAGGGCTGTCTCTAATGATAATTTTGGTAATCGAGTAATCAGTTGATTATTCTTACAATTAATCGTATAATTATAATACTTTTTTTTGTGGTAATAAAAACAGACCCAAGCGAACAATAGCATTTTAAATTACTTAAAATATATATATATATATATAATTGCAATGAGGCAATAATAATTTGTTCAAATAAAGTATCAAAAGCAAGTAATCATATGATATTATTAAACTATTGTAGAATACATAATATATTATAAACAATGGAGCTAATGTACATTACGCATTATAACAAATGCCTGCAGAAAGCACCAACAGCCTGACGATTGTTTTTACACTTTACAGCTCGATCTAATCCTTGTTTAATACGGACTAAACATTTAATTCAAATATCCACTTAATCTTTAATATTTGGCCATTTCTGTATGACAGAAATGCTACAGCCACTGTCATTTCCTGAATATGTGGACATCAAAAGTGTGTAAACTCAGAGTGAGGGTATAAACTTTTATTTAGAAAACGCGATGAACAGTTAGCATATTGAGAAAGATATTGAAGTATTCTCCTGTGTTTGCATAGGTTTATAAATTATTTACACTACAAATCTGATGAAATGGCACACGGTGCGTTCCCAGATAAACATTATAATAAACCCAAACTCACAACAATATGCAGAGATGGAGTTTGAGATGCTCCACACATGTAAATGATAACAGTTTGTGTGGAGCAGCATTTACTGTGAACGAAGCCACTCGGAGATGCACGTACGTAAACTACACACACGTATATATAAGCGTTTGTGAATTCACAATAGCATTATGCTTTATTATGATTTTAAAATGGGTTTAATATATCATGCAGCCTTGGAAGACAGTCTGATAATGCGGTTCATGGATTCTCGTCCGTCGAATGCGCTATTTCTAGTATTTTGCCGGTTACTCGACACAGGCAAAATGCAATTTTTTAAAATCGAGTAACTCGAATTCAAATCCTACTCCATTCTAAATATTAATATTAGATTCATAAATGGCTAAATATAAGCAAGAAAGATGAGTAATCAACAAAAGCATCCAAGTATTATGATGACATTACTGCTGTTACATTTTGAAAGCTTAACTCAACACTATTCAATCTAAGTCAAATCTTAAATGTAAAGTAAATTTTGCTAAAACAAAATTGCACAAATAAGGCAATAATGATCTATGAACATTTGAGAGACATTAATCAATCAAAATGCTGCTGTAGTTTGTCATGTTGGTTTGCTCTAACCCTCAGAGTGTCCGGCAGGTCCTCGTGACAGCCCAGGGTATCTGAGCTCTGGTTTGGGTGGAGGTGGAGGTGGAGGCTCGGCGTCAGCAGACTGACTCTCCATCAAACTGCTCTTAGACTGAAAGATTGCAAAAAAGAGGATAAAACAGAAGTGGTAAATTAAATAAAGAAACAAGACAAAACAGCTGAATAAAGGTATTTCCAACTACAGATACAGTGCCAGATAGGAAAAACATTCAAAGCATAACTCCTTTCTCCCCAATGCCAAAGTCACTGAAAAAATTATAGTTGTATCTAAATCGAATATAAAACAAATACAACAATGGAAACATCATGCTGAACAAGGTTTATAAAAAAGGTGTGTGTGTGTGTGTGTGTATGTGTATATGAGAGTCCTGCAAGGGTCCTGTTTGATAAACCAACACCAGCAGTAATTAACAGAACACCTGACCCGTTATCCGACAGCAACACTAATTTAATTCCGTACCTGACCCGTTTGACATAAAACCCATGACCTGAACCACACCCGCATTAAATCTCCTACATGAGGTCTCAGAGTGTCCGGCAGGTCCTCGTGACAGCCCAGGGTATCTGAGCTCTGGTTTGGGTGGAGGTGGAGGTGGAGGCTCGGCGTCAGCAGACTGACTCTCCATCAAACTGCTCTTAGACTGAAAGATTGCAAAAAAGAGGATAAAACAGAAGTGGTAAATTAAATAAAGAAACAAGACAAAACAGCTGAATAAAGGTATTTCCAACTACAGATACAGTGCCAGATAGGAAAAACATTCAAAGCATAACTCCTTTCTCCCCAATGCCAAAGTCACTGAAAAAATTATAGTTGTATCTAAATCGAATATAAAACAAATACAACAATGGAAACATCATGCTGAACAAGGTTTATAAAAAAGGTGTGTGTGTGTGTGTGTGTATGTGTATATGAGAGTCCTGCAAGGGTCCTGTTTGATAAACCAACACCAGCAGTAATTAACAGAACACCTGACCCGTTATCCGACAGCAACACTAATTTAATTCCGTACCTGACCCGTTTGACATAAAACCCATGACCTGAACCACACCCGCATTAAATCTCCTACATGAGGTAGACAAAACTCATTTATTTTCTCATGTAACAAGCAATAAACCATTAGGCTTTCTGAGTTAATGCATTTAAGAAAAAAATAAGACAAGCACCCCAAAATATTAACAAAAAAACTGGGACTGTTTGAAAGCAGCTGCCTATCAGCGTGCACTGGATTGAGTCAACATAGTCTTGGCTATTGGACCCACACCCTGCCCGTGCCTGTCACCCATCCAACCTGCACCCGCTCTTGACACATTTAAATACTATTCCACCCGTTACATCAAATATTAGCGGCTCCCACATGCAGGACTCTGGTGTGTGGGTGGGAGAACTTGCACAATTGGTGGCTGACTAAATACTTTTTTTCCCCACTGTATATTGGTGATTTGTGATGAATTCTTTATTAGCCTTAATTAATAACCGTGATTATGATTTGAGCAAAGAAATTGTGATTATCAGTTTAACCATTATCGTGGAAGCCCAATACCATGCAAGCCTATTTGGCACAGACCAACCAGTGTTAATTTCGTCAACGAAGACGGCGACGAAAAATATTCGTTAACGAAAATTTTTTCTGTGAATAAGACCAGAAGTTGACGAGCTAAAACTAATATCTGATGATAAAACAATGACGAAATGTATGCCGCGTCTTCCTTAACAAGACAAGACGGGACTATAAAGTTATTTGAGGACTACCGGACATTCAAAATACACCCTATAAGCTACCGTCTTGTCCTTCAAAATGTGCATCCCTGTCATTGGATTGCAATCGGATGAGGGCCGTTTGCATATCTAGTCTCAGTATGGCAGCTGCAGTGGATGGATAGGGAACCAAAACACGATCTAGCGGTCTGAAACAATGGCCTCAGCACCCGAAGGGGTAGGGATAAGGTGACCAGACGTCCCTTTTTTCCCGGGAGTCACAATTCGTTCTCGATTAACTTAAAGTTAGTGAATGCGGAATTGCGCTGATAGAAGTGCTCTCTCTTGCGCACGCTCCACTTCTTCAGTTCTCATATACAGTGCACCATCAGTTCTCAGCGCTCAAATACACACACAGCAGTCCAAATGTCTATCGTGTAGAGTATCTCACGTAAATACAGCCGGTTATGGATTAAGTGAACGTGTGTCAGTATTACATGCATGCCTTCCGTCTTAAAGGGACAGCATTCCTGATTAAGTACCTATCCGTGTCATTAATGTTAACCAACAAAAGATGTTAAATAAATATATTAAGTAAACCAACTGTATCTGAAAAATGAGTTTAATTTGTATCTCTTTCATATTTGTCTTATTGTCTTATCATGCAATATATCAAAAATGATCAATTATATATATAATATATATATATATATAATAATAAAATCATTTATTCAAGTTTTTCCCAAATTCAACTCTTGATTCAAATTTCTCATAAGCTTAATTGATTTGGTCTAAAGAGAGAAGAATTAATAAATATTTTTGTTTGAAGACTACATATAAAATAGCTACAAAATAAATGTTGGTAACTGCAGCTTGACAAAGTAATGACTAAAAGTTGTCAAAAATGCAACGACTTTATCGACTAAAACTACGAAAGACTCAAATGACTAAAATGTGACTAAGACTATTAAGCATTTTCATCTCAAGATATAGACTAAGACTAATGAAGAAACTTTAGGGTCTTTCTCAGGTTCTGGAATATTTGGTGTGCCAACTTTCCTTGAGTAATAGCAGGTTGCAGTAGGCACACCTCTGTAATATTTTGGACTAGGGCAATGGTATTACGTTAGAGGATGCCAAAAGATTCAGCAACCTCATCAGAAGGATAAGACCGGGAATTCTGAAGCTAATGGAGGAAAAGTGTATGAACATTTCCAATAATCAGTTCCTTCCATTTCTGCACATTGGTGCACACTTATCAAGCAGCTCTCTCTGGCATTCTGCACCTCTGTAGCGTCTGGACCAATCAAACACACAATTTTTCATTTGATTTAACAAATCAGTTAGATTAACAAGTCGTCACAGACCCCTCACCCAATAAACTGGATGCCAGGATGTCTGCAACGACACCAAGCCCCCCCTGGTCCCCATGGCAACCACGACACCTCTGCTAGACCAGATCCATTTACGACCTAATGGCATGTTGAGAATTTCCCCTCGCACTACATTTTCCATAGGAAATCCACAGTGCACAGTAAAAATTTACTCTTCTCTGATTAATTAATAGGAAAACCTTTCTTTGAATGAACACACATATCCTTCAGGGCATGGTGTATGTTGTCTTTGAGATTTTATACTGTTTTATGCAGGCGTATGATGGAAACACTCATTCCTGTTATGTTGCCTATATGTAATCCTACCATGCTTAGTATCTATGAATTCGCCTTCTGATGATCTAAACGAGCGTGTATATTATATGTTGGTACATAGGCAATATATTAGTGTCCTTATAATCTTTAGAAATTTTGATTCAAGTTCCATATGCAAATTACCACGCTTCCACACAAAGAGTCATAAAACTCCCCAGTATCTCAAAACTCCCACTTGGGATACCGGCCTTTCTCATTGGACAAGCCCATCTTGAGAGACGGGGATCTTCTCTGACCTTAAAGGCATCACACCATGTGACGTTATGTAGTTAATAAAGTCTTACTTGTATCACACTTGACGTTGTTCATTGTTTGCTCATAACTGGAGTCCCTAATCATGCAGATTTAAGTGGCGGTCACGCTAGACTTTGAACGTGCGAAATTTTTTCGGACGCCGCTGCGATATGGGCGGGAGCAGGATATGACATCACGCTCCACGGTTATCACAACATGGATTCAGATGTGCTTGTACTGTGTCTTTTGCGACGGCGCCGACTCGGAATGAGTTCCATTCTTTAATTCAGGAGCTTCGGCTGGATGAGGATCGCCACAAGGAGTACTTTCGACTGTGTCATATTTTATTACCATTTTTTTTAACTATAGTGAATAAACTGTATTAATGAATGAAATGTTCAAGGTGTCTGAATAAATTTTGGTTTGACTGTACATATATAATACATTTTTAAGTGCTGTGCTTTAAGTGCTGTAGGTTTTTCCCTTTAAATAATTCATTTTATACGTTCTTGAGGTGTGCAACATTTATTTTAAAATTATTCTGAAAATGTAAAATAACGAACAACATTAAGTAATTTAATAATAATACACTTGTGTATAGTAATTATATTGTACTCTATCTCTCTCTCTATATATATATTTGATTTTTATAATCTTTTAAAGATGTATTATATAAAATAGGATGCTCCGCTACGGCTAAAATGAGCGCTTCCTCCATTTTTGAATTTCTGTACAGAGAGGTCACACAGTGACGTATCAATCTTCTACTGGTCACACGTCTTCACGTGATGCGAATTCGCAGGTCAGAGTTCACCAAACTTGAACTTTGGAACGCAGCGAAATGCAAAATTTTTCGCACGAGCTTGCGTTTCCGGTCTGACGCATTCGCATGCGTATGAATGGAAGTCAATGGAACGAAAAGTGCAGTGTGACCGCCCCTTTTTGCTACAAGCTCTGTGTAGAGTTGTACAGTAAGAAAGTTATTTCCTTTAACCAGGAAATTAACGTTCTTAGAATTGACAGACAGTTGACCCTGAGAGGTCAGCTAAATATCTAAAGCGGATCTAAATATTTATAATTAATTATAACTAGTTATGATTACTTATTCATATTTCCCCATGAGCTGATTCGCTACACCTCCTTCCTCCCTCTTGCTATCAGCGCTTACAACTCAGCAAGCTACAAGCTGAGCCTTTCAGTTTAGAAACCATTAATGAAGAAATCCATGCAATGCTAAAAAGCATAACTCCAGGTTGCAATGTTGAAAAATATAAGATACATTTAATAAAGTGCTCCAAATTGATAGAAAGTTCCTGTATTCTTTAAGAACATAAATCAAGTGACATTTCAGAACACTACTTGTAGTACTTTTGACAGTTTAAAAGCCAGTCTACATTTCAGGCATATTAATGCAAGCCTGTCTGTGTCAGCTGTCCTCAATCAGATGGTAAATGTCACAAACAGATCTTTTTTGAGCTTCATCTGCCAGAGAGGGGAATTGGAGCTTGCTTGCAAAATAATCTAACGCACTCTCTGACCTAGGGATTTTGGCTCCAGCAGGAATATCTGCTTCTAAGTGGCAACTTAGGTAACATTCATGGCCTCATTCAAACATTTAAGTTACAAATTTCCATGGCCTATCTAGTTAACAGATAAGTTTTTTTTTTAATCATTCAAATTCAGACTGACTTCCTAATGAATCATTTAGAACAAATTGTGATTTGTGAATCACTTAGAACAATTTATTAAAACTCTAAGGAACAACTTGCTCACAAAAAAAATGCTGATATTTCATTCCTATTGAGAGACTGCTTGTCCAAAAGCAGATGGCTGGACAGAAGCAAATAAGTAAAAAGGCATAATTTTTTTACCCGGTGAAGGTCTCCTTGGATTCCGTTGTCGAGCACCTTGGCTGCCAGTTGAGCCTCAGTAAGCTGCGGTCGGAGGAAAGGAGGCTGAACAGACACTGTCTGAGCCTTCCTCTTTCTACCCAGATACCTAAGAGATCAGAATACAACACTGTGTTAAAACCTCAATGAGAAAATACAACATATAGGTCAAAGTTATGAAAGCAGGAGAAAACATACCTGGGTGCCTGTGAGCTACACAGAACATGCGAGACGTTCCTCAAGCAGCCATTTGTGAAGGGGTTCACGCCTCCCCTGAACTTCCCTGTTACCTACAAACATAGAGTTGACCATTAAACAATAACCTTAGTAGTTACTTTATCAGTTATTTGTCAATTGAAACAAAAAATGTTAAACAGTAAAAAGATAAAAGTGAAAAAGTAAACATCTAAAAATAATAAAAAATGGATGAAAAGAGGCAGTAGAGAAAAATAGTGAGACAATATGATACAAAAAATGTGTGCAAATGTGGTCAACACATAAAGAGGAGGAGGGATGGGCAGAAAGAAAGCAGGAAACTGGTTTGGGAAGAGGATTAAAATGAGATTACAATCTAAAGAAGCAGGGCTGAGAGGTCATATTTTGTAGGATTATAAAACTGCTTAATAGGGATTTTAATCCCAGTTCACCAACAACAACATGGTTATTGACAGGAAAACAAACACGACAACAGAAGATTATGATTGCGCATGTCACAACCTGCTCATTGGTGGTCCTGCCTCTTGCCACCAGAACGACATGGAAACCAGTGAGACCCACTACTGGGATGAAGAAAAGCCCAGAAACACACATGACAGCCATACTGATAAAGGGTCAAGGAGGAAACAGTAAATCATAATACAAATCAGTCAAGTTCAGCTCTCACTTAAAGACACCGCAGACACTATTGCACAGTCACACTCTGAATTTTGGACAAAAAATGTTGGTGTGAGCACACATAAAAATTAAACAATTGTTTGAGGATACGTGACAGCCGAATGCACTCTGTCCAGCTGCTGGGTGTGGTAGAGAATGTAAAGCAGGCCGAAGCCGAACACGCCCATTATGTGAGCCGTCAAAGAGAGCAGGAACAGGAAAAAATAACGGTAGTTCCTCCGGCCGATACAGTTGTTGACCCACGGACAGTGATGGTCAAAATCCTGCAAGGAGAGAAGAGGCAAGTTGAGTGTGTGCGAGTCATAATGGTAAAAGAGTGAGAGAAAAGCTTAAGGCTGTCCAAAGCAAGCACACTTTTCTAATTAACACAAATCGATCGTTTAGTCTGCAAAGCATTAGTCAGAGCAAGAGTGGACAGACTGATTAACGACAAAGACTTACCCTTACATAGACAAGATAGTAAAAATACAGTAAATACAAATGTTATGGAATTGCTACGAACTGTAATGTCATGTGTTTTATCAATGCACATACTGGGGTCACAGCTGAACACAATCACTGGAATAAGGTGTGTGTGTTTACCTCCACACAGTTGTCGCACACAGAGCAGTGTGAGCAACGTGGGGGTCTATAGAAACGGCAGGTGGAGCACCACTTCATCCGCACTTGAATGCCTCTAATTTCCACAGTCTTGTAAAGAGGAGCCCGGAAATCATCTTCTTTATCCTCATCTTCCTCAGCTACAACACACACATACAGACAATTTAACATGCCTTCCTCAGTATATCAAATTACACTTGTATTTTATTAACCTCCTGCTTAAAAGTCAACATGGAATCCAAACCCTGTTTACTTTATGACCTTTGTGTTTCTTAACACACATCTTCTTCTGCACAATTCATCAGTGCATGTTACTCCAAATGAATAAAAACGGTCTTCATAATTTTTCCATAAAATAAATAAACAATAATAAAAAAATAAATTATATTCCATTTCACTCAGAAACATTAGGTAAGTAAAATGGACTTTAACGCAGTGTTGTTAGTATACTATTATGGTATTGATTAACATTTAAAATTATATTTTATTTTTTGTTTTATTTTTAATAATTTGAGTATTTCAACTTCAACTTATTTTTATTTTAGTTTAGGTAACATTTCTAATCTTTGTTTAGTTTTTTTATGTAAACAGTTTTTCATCTAATATTTATATTTTATTTCAATTAAAAACATTAAAAAAAAAATTTTTTTAGTTAACAATAAGAACACTGCTTTAAGGTTGATTCCGCTGAAGTTTAGTACGCCAAGGTCAGTTCACTGAAAAAATATTCTATTCTATTTTCTACTGACTGAAATAGTTCAGACTAAATGAAGAAGAAGAGATAAAAAAAATGACTAAAGTGGCTTGTTTTTCCAATAAGGCAGCCACACATTCTACTGCAGCTGTATACTCTCACACACAGAAACATCATATTGAAGATTGTTTCACTACCTCTGGGGAAGATGCCAGGATCCATAAAGGTGTATTTTTAATAATTTGAGTATTTCAACTTCAACTTATTTTTATTTTAGTTTAGGTAACATTTCTAATCTTTGTTTAGTTTTTTTATGTAAACAGTTTTTCATCTAATATTTATATTTTATTTCAATTAAAAACATTAAAAAAAATTTTTTTTTAGTTAACAATAAGAACACTGCTTTAAGGTTGATTCCGCTGAAGTTTAGTACGCCAAGGTCAGTTCACTGAAAAAATATTCTATTCTATTTTCTACTGACTGAAATAGTTCAGACTAAATGAAGAAGAAGAGATAAAAAAAAATGACTAAAGTGGCTTGTTTTTCCAATAAGGCAGCCACACATTCTACTGCAGCTGTATACTCTCACACACAGAAACATCATATTGAAGATTGTTTCACTACCTCTGGGGAAGATGCCAGGATCCATAAAGGTGGCCATACAGAAGTTGGCCAGAACAAATAGAAACATAATGCCATTGTATATCGGCACAGCGATGGAAAACTGCTCTGAAAGCCAAGGGCACCTGTAAGAGACAGAAATCACACACTTCATGTATGTTCTATGTAATCATTCTCAAGTGTGCTAGTCTGCTTAACCATCTTAATTTAGTGAAAAGAACTGGTTGTCAAGGGAACACACTGACTGATAATGTTTTAGCCACTTTCTTACTATAAGTGATATAGACATACAGATAACCACACAATTTCTCCTGGGAAACAGACGGTACCACAAAACATACAATGTGTGAGAACACAAAAACAGGCAGAAGTGAGAAATAAAAGAACAAAAAAAGAGCAAGGGAAGTGGCACTTTATGACAGATGCGGTCCTATTTTCATTGCCTTTGAGTGATTAATCTGAGGGGTTGGTGAGAAGAGAGTGATCAGAGGGGGCAAATGTATGATGAACAGACGTGACACAGCATCTGACTTAAGCCCTCAGATTTCCTCTTCCGTACCAACTGGAAGGGCCGTTTATTTATTTAATTTTTTGGCATGATGACTATTTCATGTTCCTGCTATATTTACAGGTCACGACTTACAGAATCCAGGGTACAAGAAGTCAACAGGAAGTTGACATGATTTCTCATCAAAAGAAAACAGCTCTGACTGCTCTTTAAATGCTGATACTGCAAAAATGCACTGAACTTATCAGTTTATGCGTGCACAAGCCATTCGGTATGTTATTAAAGAGCTTAGCATTAAGACCTTTTGTTTATGTAAACATGCATTTTATTCAAACATCATGTCCATTTCAGCGTTAATAGGTCTATCTACTTCACAGAGGACTTTGGCAAAGGTGCTGTAAATAACAAAAAGTCCTACGCATGTCTGCCATGGTATTTCTTTTTTTTTCTAACTTTGTACTGTAAGTAACATTGCCAGAAAAGTGACTCCTAAGACCAGAAATGCTGTGCGGAATTACATCAATGTTAGGGTTACTTTGTCAAAATGCATAAATCCTGACAAGAAAAATCTTTTATATTGCCTCATCTAAGAAATGAACTAGGACACAGGGACTAATTTAAGTTTCAAAACCACTAAAATGTTTTGTTATACCGTTCCTGCGGTATTCGCAGTTATTTTACGTGTCGTCAAAAACGGAAAGTGCAGGACTCCCTCAGTTGTGTGCAGCAAAGAGCGTAACGAGTCACACGACCCCTCCTCCTCCGGTTGGTGCGAGCTGTCAGAGTCACCTGTGTGTGGGATGGCCGAAGGATGTGAATCCCTGGAACTTTTTCTCAAGTCTGCCGTATGTGAATTTTTTGGGTAACGTAGAATAACCATGTTCCGTACAGATTAAGTTTTAGCGCCGATCACTAAATAAATACTTCCAGCTCGTACATAAACTATATATCTGTGTCATCGTCATTTCTCCCTCTTTCACCCCCGATCAAGACAGAGACCCACCCGCCGTTTGTTTCAGCATTTAAATAAATACTATTTGGCTTGCTACCGAGGCAGATAACATGGCTAATTAACTAGCTAACGTCAACTAGTTTCCTCCCTCACGTTACTTCACAGAGCGGGGAATAGCAGTCTAAAGTACGTACTGTACTTTTCTGCGATTTAGTACAATAATTTTTACCCAGACATTTAAAAATAACATATTTTAGAGTTGTAATCGCAATACCGTGAAACATTTTATTTTTTTTACCTAATGTGGCAGGACTAGTGAAGCTCTTCCTGCTTGCATTTGGTTGGCTAGTTGTTCATTGATTGTCCTATCATCTGGCAGTGAGCGAATATATAAATTCGTGGGTGAGGTACTATGGCTGATCTGTCTAAATTGTAATTTCATTGCAGACAGACCAGTAGCATTTGGCTAGGGTTGCCCCTCTGCAGTTCGAGTGAGACTGATTCAGCATGACTGGTGCGGGTGTTCACCTGACATTACGGACACGTTTTGTTTCTCCATCGAACCCATTGTTTCCCATATAGACTGAACGAGCCCTCAGCTTCCCAGCACATTGTTCGTCTGCCTGACTTATGTCTAAATTGTAATTTCATTGCAGACAGACCAGTGGCGTCACTACTTGCGATTAGCTTCCCTGTTGTTGGGGCTATGTGGGAACTATTATCTGGAGACGCTGTTGCTTTGATTTGGAGCTGAGTGCCTAAGGCAGGGCTGGATTCCTGGTGTTTCTTTCACGAGTGCTGGTTGGAGCATGCGTGCGTGTGTGTGTGTCACAGGTATAAGTGAAGGGTGTTTTGCTGTATAGGCCGATTGTGCCCTTATGCCCTGCTGTCAAGCCTCGGTTCCTGTACCTTGATCCTTGGATGTCCTTGACGACCCAGGTTGCCCACTGTTGCATTTTGTGAAGTGTGTAATTGAGTTTGTTATATGTGAACTGTTGTGATTGCTCTTCTACCTCCCTTTATGTAATATACCCTTTTTAATTGTAATAAATTACTTTTGTATATCTATGTCCCCTGCAAATTTATCGTGAGCTGACCTGTGTTGCCTAAAAAGAAATTCATTAAGAAAGGTCCCTGGGCAAGACCCAGGGTGGCGTAGTCGTGCTAAATCTTTAATCCTTTACTGCTTCGCCACACTAAGGTTATCATACCGTCAGAATCTCATACCGGCCCATGCCTAGTTGTGAGTCTTTTGAAAATCAAAAATAAGAAATATCTGTAGAGGACTGATCTGGTTATCATTCAAAACGTTAATAAAAATTATTAATAAGCAAAGAGACCTTTTAATACAGCACAGGCAAGGTAAATTCTGATCTTCTAAGCTGTGTGAAAAATCTTTCTGATATTTAAGAGCCTGCCGTATTGAACATTAACTTATGAATTGTGGATATTATTAGAAGTGTATTCCTTAGATGTAAGCTGTCAAAAATTTCAACAACAAAAAAAGACAATTCCAGTTATTTTAATACTAAGACTATAACATTCTTAGATGTGGCTCATTTAATGATAAAAAGGCTGAAAAGTGACAACACTGAAATTATGTTAACTATAATGTCCTACTTAGCAACTGCTGCCATATGATCATCATCAGACAAGCTATTTTGTAATGTAAAATATTGGAATCCTGGATAGTTTTAAATAAGATTTTTAAGAAATTAACCTGTAAAATATTGTCGGTTAAAGCAGTGATAAAAGATGCACGTTACTTAGTAAAAGAATATTAGAAAAAAAAAATTCTAAATGTTTAAATAAATCACAAGAAGTGTATGCAAGCACCCCTCAATCCCAAATCAGTAAGAACACCTTCTTTTTTAACTAAATGTTACTTCCTTTAAGTATTAATTCAGGTAACAGATATACTTGGACAGTAACACATGTGCAAACTCACAACACACAGTTTTTATAAAAATATGTCAATTGTTCATACAAACGGTATAATCTACAAGGTCGTCTTGATGTGTACACTCATACATTGATATGCAATAAAGAAGGCATTCAAATATTATAACAGTATTTTTTTTCCATTCGTTTTCATCTAGCTTGGGTGCGTTGCTGTGATACTAACAAGTGAACACACTGCTGGGTTTTAGAGAATAAGAATATCTTAATTAACTGTGCCATTGAAAACCAGTTCCAGGTAGAATAATTTGGTACTTCTGAACGAGTTCTAGGCAAAAACATGCCATTACTCACTCCATAGCACAGCAATACACTTTTTGATCACTGTTATTTACCAGTACATGTTGACTCATCCATCATAAATGATTGCAGCAATCAGTGTTAGTAAACATGTCTGTGTACTCACGTGAAGCAGAAGAAGAGGGTGGTTGCTCCAACCAAGAAGGCCGTTGCCGCAGAGACCGGCACGTAGCGACTAGGCCGGAGAGGTTTGGATGGAACAGTGGTGTGGGGTGGGGAAGTGGGTCCAGACAGGCCCCCACTCATGCTGCCGCTCGGCATCACCCAGGGGGCAGGATGGCAGCGCGCCCCGGAAAATTATATGTTTGTAAGTGTGTTTGTGTTGTCGAGACAGCACAAACGCAAAGAAAGGCTAGGGGAGAAGTCGTTGTCCTTTTAGCATTATAGAAAAAGGCCACAAGATGAGCATTGTTTCAATAGTACAAAACAAATTCTCAAAAAGTTAAAAATGATTAAAAAAAAACAAGGATAAAAAACAAAAACAAGTGGTAAACTGAAGAAATTTGAGCTTTTAACAAATGGAGTTAAAAGTTTCTGATATTTGGACGCTCTGGCTTATATATTATTAAATCATTTAACAAAAATTGCTCAAAAACTTTAAAGTCTAAATATTTTCTGACTATTTGTTTTCAAAAAGCTTAAGAAAACGTTTAAAAAGTGCCACAAAAAAGGACTGTAATATGGAAACTGCTTAAAAAAAATTAAAATTAAAATTTGGGTATCTAAATTTTTAGTGGTGCTTTGTAATATGGAAAATTTGGGTATCTAAATTTTTAGTGGTGCTTTAAAAGTTTTTTAATTTTTTTTTTAAACGTTTACCTTATGAAAAAAATTTGGTGTTACTATACATAATAAGAGGTAGAGTAGAGCAACGGGTATGAATTTGAGTTTTCTCTTTCTTTTTTTTTTTTTGGATGCTGACAAATTTTAAAAATATATTTGAATTTGATGTTTTGATAAGCAGCACTGTAGTCAATTAATGTCCTGGAGTTTTCATCTGCTGTGAATTTGGACAAAAAAAAAACAAATTAAAATAATTTAAACTGCGAAAGACACAAAGAGGGACAGGAGGATTTTTCTCAGTTTTGGTGTAGTTCAGGGAGCAATGACAGCAAAGGAATCAGATGGAATCAACTGTTAACAGTTTCCCCTCACCATCCACACTATCAGAAAATATAAAAATGTCTTTCCTTCATTTCAACCAACCAGTGCGCTACACTGCACCTTAAGAAATGGAATCTCAAGTGTCTCTCTCCAGAGTCGAAGCATTGCTGATCCACAGGTTAGTTTCGAAGGACATGGCAGTATCTTTACAAGTAAACAGGCTTACACATGCATGGATGATTAGATCAAAATTCTCGCTTTTTGAGACAAGAGGCATGAAATGAAAGGAATACTCCGGTTAAAACACCTCTCTTGATGGAGCTTGCACAGAGTCAAAAAACAGGTGAAAAGAGCAGCGCTTAGCTAACACACACCTCAATGCTACTGGGAACTGATCTAGGTCAGTGGAGCGATTCGGAAATGACGACTTTGGAGCTCAGAGGAATTCTGGGATTCACAGGTGAGTATGTGAAGATTGAGTCAAAGAGAAAACAATAAACAAGAGTTCAACTTCTCCCTTGGGACACTTCAGAGACTTCCTTAAATGTGTACGTGTGCGTGTATCAGGCCCAGCTGCCGTCTATTAGCAGATGAGGCAGCATTACATAAGGACCTCAGGGGGACGCGGCCTCAAGGGAGTGCCTTGAGCCATGCCTACGCTTTCTTCTCCGACTCCGTGGAGTTATCTCCTCTTTCAGCTGACCATATGCACACTCACACACACACACAGAGTAAGCATGCACTCATCCAATGATGGGGTCTTCGAGTGAATGTGCCGGAGAGAATGGAAAAACTCCACCTGAAAAGGAAAGAGGGGAAAAAAAATTGAATTCTGAGCCAAAAAAGGCTTGAGCAGCAATTTTTTAAATGGTAGGGTTGACACAAAACAACAAATTTGGTAAATAAATTATCTATTACAGGGCTCCAGACAAAAATTAATAAATCAATCAAAAAGCAATTGGCTCCTATAAGAAAGTTTTTTTTTAAGAAAAAGGCCACAAGATGAGCATTGTTTCAATAGTACAAAACAAATTCTCAAAAAGTTAAAAATGATTAAAAAAAAACAAGGATAAAAAACAAAAACAAGTGGTAAACTGAAGAAATTTGAGCTTTTAACAAATGGAGTTAAAAGTTTCTGATATTTGGACGCTCTGGCTTATATATTATTAAATCATTTAACAAAAATTGCTCAAAAACTTTAAAGTCTAAATATTTTCTGACTATTTGTTTTCAAAAAGCTTAAGAAAACGTTTAAAAAGTGCCACAAAAAAGGACTGTAATATGGAAAATTTGGGTATCTAAATTTTTAGTGGTGCTTTAAAAGTTTTTTAATTTTTTTTTTAAACGTTTACCTTATGAAAAAAATTTGGTGTTACTATACATAATAAGAGGTAGAGTAGAGCAACGGGTATGAATTTGAGTTTTCTCTTTCTTTTTTTTTTTTTTGGATGCTGACAAATTTTAAAAATATATTTGAATTTGATGTTTTGATAAGCAGCACAGTAGTCAATTCATGTCCTGGAGTTTTCATCTGCTGTGAATTTGGACAAAAAAAAAACAAAAAAAAACAAATTAAAATAATTTAAACTGCGAAAGACACAAAGAGGGACAGGAGGATTTTTCTCAGTTTTGGTGTAGTTCAGGGAGCAATGACAGCAAAGGAATCAGATGGAATCAACTGTTAACAGTTTCCCCTCACCATCCACACTATCAGAAAATATAAAAATGTCTTTCCTTCATTTCAACCAACCAGTGCGCTACACTGCACCTTAAGAAATGGAATCTCAAGTGTCTCTCTCCAGAGTCGAAGCATTGCTGATCCACAGGTTAGTTTCGAAGGACATGGCAGTATCTTTACAAGTAAACAGGCTTACACATGCATGGATGATTAGATCAAAATTCTCGCTTTTTGAGACAAGAGGCATGAAATGAAAGGAATACTCCGGTTAAAACACCTCTCTTGATGGAGCTTGCACAGAGTCAAAAAACAGGTGAAAAGAGCAGCGCTTAGCTAACACACACCTCAATGCTACTGGGAACTGATCTAGGTCAGTGGAGCGATTCGGAAATGACGACTTTGGAGCTCAGAGGAATTCTGGGATTCACAGGTGAGTATGTGAAGATTGAGTCAAAGAGAAAACAATAAACAAGAGTTCAACTTCTCCCTTGGGACACTTCAGAGACTTCCTTAAATGTGTACGTGTGCGTGTATCAGGCCCAGCTGCCGTCTATTAGCAGATGAGGCAGCATTACATAAGGACCTCAGGGGGACGCGGCCTCAAGGGAGTGCCTTGAGCCATGCCTACGCTTTCTTCTCCGACTCCGTGGAGTTATCTCCTCTTTCAGCTGACCATATGCACACTCACACACACACACACACACAGAGTAAGCATGCACTCATCCAATGATGGGGTCTTCGAGTGAATGTGCCGGAGAGAATGGAAAAACTCCACCTGAAAAGGAAAGAGGGGGAAAAAAATTGAATTCTGAGCCAAAAAAGGCTTGAGCAGCAATTTTTTAAATGGTAGGGCTGACACAAAACAACAAATTTGGTAAATAAATTATCTATTACAGGGCTCCAGACAAAAATAAATAAATCAATCAAGAAGCAATTGGCTCCTATAAGAAAAAAATTAGGCAGCAAATTATTTTTTTAGGTGCCACAGAATAAATCTGTTCTTTTTTTTTTTTTTTACACATACTGTCATGTGTTTATGTCTCTTTTCTTGTCTTTATCAGCATTTTAATCCATCTTGTAGATGTCCTAGGAACTAAGGGTCACTTAACTAAATGTCTTTTCCAACTTCAGAACTATATACAATCACAAAGAATTCTTTATTACACAGAATCTGTGCCAATATCACGGACCATAATTATGTCAGCATCACTTGGCCATTGAGTGTAGTTTTACCTTTAGCTCCTTGCATTCTTTCTTATGTCAACAGGTTAAGTAAAAATCTGAATATGTAATATAGCGCATAAATTTTGCAAAATGCTCCTACTTATCGTTTTTTTTTTTCTGGCTGACTGATGATGAGCTTATGGACACTGAATGGTTATTCTGAGGTAAATGTATTGTTACGTGGCATTGTTTAGGCTACAAGTTTTCCACGTTTTTTGAAACACTGAAATAGTGATTACATGAGACATTTCAGTAAGATGTACTGTATCTTATAATATACCTTTAGATGTCCATTCATGTTTATTTCGTACTATAGTAGTAAAGAGAAAGATATGATGGGTTCACATGCCACTTGAATTGAGGCACTAAAGCGATCACTCATGCTGCATTAAAGAGTGCCAAAACGGTATTTATTCTTTGAATTTCATTATGAATTTGGCAGAATTTTAAAGCTGATACTTCGTTTATTAAAATGTAACAAAGCACAAAGCTTATTGCGATTATTGGACGGCAAGTGCGCTACAAATATAATGAAGCTCATGCATTAACAGACCACAGCATATAGACTAAAGATTTTTTTTTCAAGTTATGCACGAAATAGACATTGCTTTTCTGCACGCACATCACGCATCTCTGCTCTCATGCTGCACAACTGGAGCTGCTTTCAGCAGATGAGCCATCAACGCTGCTGTTCGGCAGAGATGAGGACTGATTGAAAGTTTTTTTTCCACTAAAACTTTGATGTGCATCGCCTCAGTTGATTATGTCAACATAAAAGATGTGATCGCAAAACAATCAGAAAAAAATTAATTACACACAAATTTTTAAATCATAACATGTAAATTTCAATAATTGCAAGTGGCGACCTCAGCAAAAACTTCACTCACAAATTAATATTTTTAGTCGCAAATGCGACCGTTTTAGTCGCAGTCTGGAGCCCTGAATTTATTTAAATAAAATTTATGTGAGCATTTGTTTCTATAATGTATTCTGTGAATTGTGTGTGAAAACATACACTACAAATAATCATTCTATTATGCTGATTTGGTGCTCATTTATTACCAGTTCTTTTTGGCGCTCAATTGTTAATAATGGTTCTTATCATCAATGGTGGAAAGATGCTGGAATTAGGATGCTGGCATTCTTTGATTAATATAACATTCAAATAAAATAGCATTTATTTAAAATACAAAACTTTTGTAACATTAAACATTTCTTTGCTGTCATTTTTGACCAATGCAATGAGTCCTTGCTGAAGGTAAAACCGTTTCCATAAAAATATTGAGCAAAATCTGTTTTTAACATTGATAAGAAAATGTTTCTTGAGTTTCTCATATTAGAATGACTTCTAAAGCATCACGTGACACTGAAGACTGAAATACTAATAGCTGAAAATTCATCAAAGTAGAAAAGTTTAATATTTGAGTTGTCCTCAAAAATTCACAAATAGCGTGCCCAATGTAGTCCAAATCATGAGCAAATGACATTTATGAACCAGTTCTTTTAATGAATCATTAAAAAAAATTAATGAACTCAGGTGTTACTAGTCTGAGGGGGCTTTCACACTGGGCACTGCTTGGAACAGCAGCTACGCTAATTATGTCGCTATTTTTTGCCGTAACTAGGATTTACACAAGCTTCAGTCTGGATCCAGAACACCTGAGAAGAGATGAAACCAACCCCTCAGAAGACCTCAGAAGATGCCAACCCTGAAACAACATACAGAACTACCAAATTTTGCTATAAGTTTGATTGCATCATATAATTGCTGTTAATAGTGTTCATCGTCTGTTTGATTACATCTTTAATTGATTTTTCCGTACATTTCTGCCATATGTACATTAACTGACAGTCACCACTGATAAGGTACCACTAAATATTGTAGAAACTTAATTTGCTGTAAAGTTGCTTTGCAATGATTTGTATCGTGAAAAGCGCTGTACAAATAAACTTGAATTGAATTGAATTAAAACTTGAATTGATGCGGCCCGAGCCTGAGTGCGATTGTTCCTGTCGCCCCCCGCAGCATTGGTCTGGTTTCACACTCACTTGATTCTTGTTTACTATATGTTAGGGATGTGCAAATTAACCGTTTAACCATTAACCGAAAGTAAAAAAAAAATGACCGATTAATACTATCAGTTTAAACGGTTTAAAATTTATATATATATATATATTTTTTTTCAAGTATTACTTAAATATCATCAACGAAACACACGGCGTCACACATGGCGGTAGACACGGTGTTGAGAGAAGAATATGTTCAGCCCCCTCCCTCCGAAGCTTCGAATATTCGGTGTTGATTACTACCGAAGCTTCGAAGCTCAAAAAATGGTATCAGAGTATGATAAAGTAAACAGTACTAGCACGTGCAGCGGCAGCAGCTTCCCCCGGGTCCTAATGCCCGTTCGGTAAGGAGTTTTAATTCCGTATGGGGTGCTGTTGGCCTACTTTTAATAAAATGCACACATAAATACACAAATAACATTTAGACTGTGTTTCTGATTAAATAAAGCAGTAATTGATGTCAAATGAATAAAATTTAAAAAAATCACAAACATGACACTTTTAAATTAAATAATTTTATATATACTGATTTATTCATGAATGTGTTGTTATTTTTTAAACAAATTATGAGTTCTAAAAGAAACTCTTTTGCTTTAGACCATCTACAAATGTTAAATCTTAAAATAAAATGTTAAGGTTACTACTGCATCTTTCTGAAAAAAATGCAGCGATTGATACGGTTTATTTATAGTTATTTTCAAAGCTTCAATGTAGTCATTATAAAAGAACTTCATTATTGTTTATTTAATTCTAACAAATAAGTTATTGTTAAGAACCTAAAAAAATAAGTTCTTGTAAACAAAACAAAATTAAAAAATTTGTTACACTTGGTGTTGTTTCCAAAAAAAAAGGAAATATATCGGTGTCGGCATCGGCAATCGACCAAAATGAGTTGAAAAATATCAGCATATCGGATATCGGCAAAAATCCAATATCGTGCATCCCTAGTAATTTTTATTTTTAGGATAAAGTACTCTTTTAGAATGCCATGACCATTCGTAAAAGCAGACAGACTAACTATAACCTTGAAAAGCTAAAGTAGGGATGCACCGAATGTTCGGCAACCGAAATTATTTTGCCGAAAATAGCAAAAAAAGCTCTTTCGGTGTTCGAATAAGCGAAAAGACAGAATAAATTGTACCGAACGATATCAGCAACACACCCGCCACGCGTGAAGTCGATTGGATGAACGGTTCTTGACATAATAAAAATGCAAACAGACAGACAGACACACAGATTCCTGCCTTTATTACACCATGTCTACACCGGACGCGACAGTTGTTGTGTTGCGCTGCGCCGCAATAGCTAAAGTCTGGTACACTGGATGCGACAAAGCGACCGTTGAAAATCATTTGAAATTTGTGTCAGTAGGTCATAAATAGAACACAGCAGCATCCAGTGTAGACAATAATAAGTTCTATTGTGTTTTGTCACGGCGCGGCATCCGGTGTAGACACGGTGTTGAGAGAAGAATATGTTCAGCCCCCTCCCTCCGAAGCTTCGAATATTCGGTGTTGATTACTACCGAAGCTTCGAAGCTCAAAAAATGGTATCAGAGTATGATAAAGTAAACAGTACTAGCACGTGCAGCGGCAGCAGCTTCCCCCGGGTCCTAATGCCCGTTCGGTAAGGAGTTTTAATTCCGTATGGGGTGCTGTTGGCCTACTTTTAATAAAATGCACACATAAATACACAAATAACATTTAGACTGTGTTTCTGATTAAATAAAGCAGTAATTGATGTCAAATGAATAAAATTTAAAAAAATCACAAACATGACACTTTTAAATTAAATAATTTTATATATACTGATTTATTCATGAATGTGTTGTTATTTTTTAAACAAATTATTAGTTCTAAAAGATTTTCAGAATGTTTACAACTCTTTTGCTTTAGACCATCTACAAATGTTAAATCTTAAAATAAAATGTTAAGGTTACTACTGCATCTTTCTGAAAAAAATGCAGCGATTGATACGGTTTATTTATAGTTATTTTCAAAGCTTCAATGTAGTCATTATAAAAGAACTTCATTATTGTTTATTTAATTCTAACAAATAAGTTATTGTTAAGAACCTAAAAAAATAAGTTCTTGTAAACAAAACAAAATTAAAAAATTTGTTACACTTGGTGTTGTTTCCAAAAAAAAAGGAAATATATCGGTGTCGGCATCGGCAATCGACCAAAATGAGTTGAAAAATATCAGCATATCGGATATCGGCAAAAATCCAATATCGTGCATCCCTAGTAATTTTTATTTTTAGGATAAAGTACTCTTTTAGAATGCCATGACCATTCGTAAAAGCAGACAGACTAACTATAACCTTGAAAAGCTAAAGTAGGGATGCACCGAATGTTCGGCAACCGAAATTATTTTGCCGAAAATAGCAAAAAAAGCTCTTTCGGTGTTCGAATAAGCGAAAAGACAGAATAAATTGTACCGAACGATATGATGCGATCAAATAGCAACAAGTGCAGGGTGAGAGGCGCGCACTCTTTATTATGCAGCACACACGTCAGCAGTGTGGAAGCATTTAAACTGTCGGAGAAAGACGCAAAAATAATTACAAGCACCGACAGCGAGAGACTGTTTAGGACTGCATCGCATGTCTTCAATGAGAAGAGGAAGGGGTGATTGTTGCTGGTTACTGTATGATGATTGAAATCGCGAAATGGCCTTAAACAATTAGTAAATAAACTGCAGAACATTAAGTTTTCTAATACACGCGCGCATTGCATG
>NW_015505758.1:1012422-1018246 GCF_001515645.1 Sinocyclocheilus grahami | reverse complement strand
CGAAATGGCCTTAAACAATTAGTAAATAAACTGCAGAACGTTATGTTTTCTAATACACGCGTGCATTGCATGTATTCTGACAGCTCTGCACGAACTCGCAGCAGATCTGCTTGTTAACCAGGGTTCAAAGTCCAAAGCGCAAGGAAAATCTGTGCTGATACAGTCGTCAGTTGCTCAGTCACATTTTTATGAATTTTTACAAGGCATGTGACAATGCGATACGTACAACGTATTCGTAATGAGACTCATTTATAAATCTGTTGTCAACAAAAATAAGCATCAAGGTCTTCCTTGAGAAAAAGCAAGAACTCTACCAACATTCATAAATGTTAGTTTTGTAATTTTACTGTTGTTCTGTAAAATAAAATAAAAAGACAATAATAATGATAATAATAAATTACAACAGCTCTGTGTTAATACATTTATTATAACATTCACACAGTGTTCAAATTAGGATATGTAATATTTTCTAATGTTTTAAAAGAAGTCTCTTCTCAGCAAGGCTTCTTTTAATTGTACAGTAAAAAAATTTTTTTTAAATACATGCCTGATTCAAGAAGGGGGTCTGATGGCCAAAAATTATTATTTTACTAACTTATTTATTTTAAGTTACATTGTGCTTTGTTGGTATAGTGTCTGCTAGAACGTTAAAATAGAACATTAATAAATATTTTTAAATTGTTGTTTTGTAATTCTTTTTTTTTTCTTTTGAAAAGCAAGACAAAACAGTAAAAAGCACATTTTGGCTTTTTAATTTATGCAATGGTGAAATTTTTGTTCGGTTTCGGCTTCGGCCAAGAATTTTCATTTCGGTGCATCCCTAAGCTAAAGCATTCTGGAAAACAACTAAATAACATTACTTGATCTTTCAGTGTGATTACTGAACTGGTATTATGCACAAACCTACATTTTGCAGGTTTTTATGACTCATTAAAAGTAGGGCTTGTCAGTAAAGCCGGTTCTGTAATCAGTAGTAAATCTCCATCACGTGCTTTCAGATGGAGCAGCATTTACTACACAGAGCCGTAGTTCACTGACAAGCTATGGAAAATCGCGTTCATAATCGGAGACGATATATTGAAAGCTGTTTGAGTAGCTTCTGTTTTTACTCCAAACTCACTTCATAACGTCAGTCAAGTGTTTGAAATAAATCCTTCTGTGAGATGATGTGGCTTCTTACACAGAATAAGGCACGCAACATATTTCATAGTATCCTAAGCAGTGATAAAGGCTATGTCGATTAGCATTGCATTATTATATACTTTATTATAATAAAAATTATAATAACACGAACTCAGATAAACCATATATTGTCGTAGTTGTGTGTTTCTTATAGGACTGTGTATCGGCAATAATCTGGCGATACGATATGTATCACGATACTGGGGTTGCGATACGATGCGATATATTGCGATACTGTAAGCAAGACGATATATTTGGATATTTCTTATTTTAGGAATAATAAATATAAATGTATACATATATTTATTTAACCAGAACACAGTGGGATCTGCATTTGCATTAATCTGTCCCTGCAACATTCAACGTTATTGAACCACTTTTTGTGCAGTACGAATAAAGGGGAAAAAATAAAGTGCTTGCAGGAGTAAACAGATCTACTCGAGATCTGGAGCTCATTAACAAATATCTTATATGGTAAGATGTGCTCCTGAGGAGAGGAAAGGTTGAGAAAGCACTCCAGGTAAATTTTGAAATGTACCACGTTTATATATAGGCTATATATTAAGTTGATAAGCAGTTAAATGTGTTGGTTTTACACACAAAAAAGGTGTAAGCTTTTAATAAGTCCAAGAATAAAATGATTAATTTCCTAAGCATGTTACATTTGATTTTCAGAACTTTTGTGCTGTTTTCTAACGGTTTGGACTTGAATAAAGAGAGAAAACTTGCACTTAACCTTTTCACAGGCATAGCAATAGTTCACATGTCTAGCAATATATAGATTATCGCAGAATCGCTGTATCGTGACTCATGAGCCATGTATTGTGATTCATATTGTATCGTGAGGCAGGGCTCGACAGTGCGACCATTTCAGTCGCATTTGCGACCGAAAACTACTGCGTGCGACTATGAAATTTATTTTAGGAGCACCAGTGCGACTGACCCGATCATCATCATATTTGTGATTGCGCTCAGGGAAGCTTCAAAGCTTTCTACGTGTTTTTGTGTTGGTTTTACACACAAAAAAGGTGTAAGCTTTTAATAAGTCCAAGAATAAAATGATTAATTTCCTAAGCATGTTACATTTGATTTTCAGAACTTTTGTGCTGTTTTCTAACGGTTTGGACTTGAATAAAGAGAAAACTTGCACTTAACCTTTTCACAGGCATAGCAATAGTTCACATGTCTAGCAATATATAGATTATCGCAGAATCGCTGTATCGTGACTCATGAGCCATGTATTGTGATTCATATTGTATCGTGAGGTACCCTGCGATTCACACCCCTAATGGTTTCATTACATTTTAATAATAAAAAGCATCTGTAATTAATGGATTTTATTTAAAAAATATATATTTATTACTTTAATTATTTTTTTCTCAGAAATACTGTGTTGTGTATTTACATCTTTCTGGTAAATAATGTTTTCTGATAAATATTCCTTAAAAATATTTTAATAATAATATAATTAGTAGTAGTACTATCATTACATTAAGTATATATGGTATATTTATATTTGTATAATATATGTATATGTATATAACATGTATAATATATTTCTGTCCATTTTCTTCAATTCAACCGAAATTTTATTTTGATTTACACACATATATATATATAAAGATCATACACTGTTTAAACACAAGATCGGCATGTAAATTTGTGCTCAAATTCAATCTCCCTCATTTTTGCTATGCATGTAAACACCTTTACTGGCACTATGTCCTAACCAGATAAGATAAGATTCCAGCAACCACAAAGGATGCAACAAGGCTACAAGATGCAACAAAATCAATCACAAATCACAACTGATCAGAAGTGCAAGCTTTCCCTCTGTAAGTACACTGCTGTCTCACACCGGTAACAAAATGGATAAATCAAATGAATAAAACTTAATCTTCAAAATACATGACAGACTGATACAATCTTTGTCATGAAATACACACTAGGCCTATATAATAGATTTACTTATTAGATTCAGGGGCCTATATCTACCATAACCAGCTAAATTTTTATTAAATCACCAATTAAATAAAATGTAATGTGAACATTTAATTTGCAATCTGAAAATTGCAAATCTTGGGACATCCACAACAAATACACTATATATATTATAAATGAATAATTATTATTTTTAAATAATATAAAAAAATAAATAAATACTGGGGTAAAAGTCACTCATGAGATCATCAATCATCTGATTACAGCTCATCGTTGGCTTGTTGGCAGAGTCGTGAGCTGCCGGACCCGCGGTCCGGATGAGAACCGCACCCGTTACACAGCTGTCGGGCCAGGATGCTGGGCCGTCTAGTCCCTTCAAGTGCCATGGGCAACGAGAAGGATGCAGCAGCTGGAAGAAGCCGCCACCCCTCGCGCTCCCCTCTTCGGTCCGGTCCTGAACTAGGGCTGAGCGATTAATCGAAATTGTCATAAAATCACAATTTGAGCTTGCGCGATTTATAAATCGCTTTAAAGCACGATTTTCCGCGCCCCGACCTCCCGTGTTATGCTATCCGAACCAATCAGAATGCAGCGCACCTAAATGGAGCACGAGAACAGTCTTAGTACACGATGTAACTACAGAAGAGTCAAGTTTTAAATAGGAAAAATATCAAAACTCTGGTCATTTTTGAGCGAGATGCTAAAGGTCCAATCAGAATCAATGATCTATGCTAAGCTACAGCTAAAAGTGCTACCGCCAGACCCGGAGATCAGCTGAATGGATTCGAAAACGGTAAAACTCAACTGTTTAACTCTAGGGGAGTCGGAAAATTTGTCTATTTTCCAAAATAGTGGAGTGTTCCTTTAAAGCTTAAAATAAATAACTCTCATGTTTTGGGCAGCTTGGATCACGTAACTCTCCCGCAGCATCTCATTCGGTTTCCTCCACTATTTTTAGATGCATTTTGTCCATAAAAATGCATAATTAAGTGCTGTAATTTGACGCGAAGTTGGATGTGCACTGTGGGCAGACCCGACTAATCGATAATGAGAATCGATTCGTTGTTGCAGCCCTAATATAAAAACACCCGCGCCTAGTTTTGATTTTTAAACGTGCAGTACGTGCTCACGTTTATTCAACGAAGCCTTATGGGAAATCTGTAAATTTTGATAGTGGCGAGTGCCACAAATAAATAAATGTATGGGAAACACATCCCACAGCACAACCACCTGAGCCCAACTTCAGTCTACTCATCACCTTAACTTCAACGGTGTTTGTAACCAGCGCCATAGCCAGGCTGATAAACAAACACAGACCGGAAGTTAACTTCGGCATAATTAAGTGCTGTAATTTGACGCGAAGTTGGATGTGCACTGTGGGCAGACCCGACTAATCGATAATGAGAATCGATTCGTTGTTGCAGCCCTAATATAAAAACACCCGCGCCTAGTTTTGATTTTTAAACGTGCAGTACGTGCTCACGTTTATTCAACGAAGCCTTATGGGAAATCTGTAAATTTTGATAGTGGCGAGTGCCACAAATAAATAAATGTATGGGAAACACATCCCACAGCACAACCACCTGAGCCCAACTTCAGTCTACTCATCACCTTAACTTCAACTGTGTTTGTAGCCGGCGCCATAGCCAGGCTGATAAACAAACACAGACCGGAAGTTAACTTCGGGCCAGGTGCGTGCGCCCGATGAAACTGTCTATATAAAGCTTGAAGCATCAGAATCGGCCCATCACCATGACAAGAAATCGGTACTGATACAATCCTGATCGGAGCATCCCTATTAGCTGATGTTCAGTTTGCATACCGCTGCTCTCCTTCTTGTCACTATTGAACTCTTCCCTCTCATGATTAAAGCTCCAGGTGAAGGGTTGCCAGTTATCACAAAAAAAGCAAAACAAGCCCTTTAAAATGCAGTATAAGCAGACATGGCAAAACTGTACCCGGGCACAAATTTAAACAATATGAAGTATTAATAATGTCTTACAAAATGCAAAAGAAGTAAATGTAATTTATTATGAATAGAATATTTCAATTTAAAATATTTAGATATTATATAAACTGATTGAAGTAAAACAATAACATGAGATTTAAAAAATAAATTCAGAAACACCTTTAAAGTTTAATTGCACCTACAAGTTGCTTTTAATATTAGTCAGCCTGAGGGCAATTAATCTAAAAGATGAGTGTGTGTTTACTAAATAAATAATTTACCAAATAAAAGAAAAATCAACAAGGTGAAGTACTTTTCCTTTCTAAAGTATTTGAGTTTATTTATTATATAAAGCCCTTTTCGTCCATTTTCAGAATAACTAGATCTATAAATAACTATATTGTGAAATAAAATTAGTAACTGTGAAACTGAATTTTGGTCATCCAGCCCATCCCTATATAGGAGTATGCAATAATGTATTTTATTTCAGGTCACACACACTCACAATGATTCCTCAACTTCAATACATCCTTTTCATGTGAATTCTCTCTCTTGACTCCTCCTCACCGTCCTTTCACAACAGAATGACTGAAACCTAAAGCCATGTAGCATTACACTCCCTGCCAACTGAGGCAACCTGCATTTCCCACAATCCACTAAATGCCAGCCAATTTTACTGACAGTGAAGCAAAGTTTCTCTTTGATTCTCTGAGAGAGAGAGAGAGTGAGAGAGAGAGAGAGAGATCTGTCACA
>NW_015505758.1:985971-1012250 GCF_001515645.1 Sinocyclocheilus grahami | reverse complement strand
AGCAAAGTTTCTCTTTGTTTCTGGGAGAGAGAGAGAGAGAGAGAGAGAGAGAGAGAGAGAGAGAGAGAGAGAGAGAGATCTGTCACATACCCTCATTTTCCAGACACGCCCCTCTTAGGAAAAAAAAAAAAAAAGACCACCACCAGATCTAACTTGGTACAGCTAGTTATGCGACCTACACTTACCTACACGAAGAAAATCACTGGACCACAGCCAGAAACCGTTTGATTTTCACCAGCATAGCTCATATCCTCAAGTTCAGCACGTTTTCGTTCACATGTGAGTCATTGATTGCAGGTAACCTGGTTAGTGCCCGGTTATGATTTCATTTGAAAACAATGATTGCTATTTTTACTCACTGTTAAGTAAATTAATAAGCAGGTGATCTGATGACAATGAATGACTCACACATGATTAAAACACATCTCGTTATGATCAGGTGAGAGGATCAAATGGCTAAAAGGAAGAGAAAAGCAGTGTGGCGTTGTCTTACTTTGAGGCGGTGTGTATCTTTTGGGTGTTTCGCTGCAGCTGCACGGTTTTAGGCCCTGACATGACCGATACTGAGCGCTTCGATAACGGGGCTTCGATCGACTACCTCAGTGAAACTGCAACAAAAAACTGTATTTGATTCGCATATTTTAGGCTTTTACCTGAAAACTGCAGCGAGTACATGTTAATGTCAAGTCTATGTGTGGTCACCCCCCTAAACATACGACTTATTCTGCTAACGTTATATGACAAATGACAGCAAAGATAATTTGGAATAAATGACTCGCAGGTTTAAAAGAAATCAAATTACTAGATATGGACGCGTTAGACTACCATATAATCACAAGTAGTAGTAGCACAGCTGGGCAGGACTATTAGCATGACAGCTAGCATTATATCGCCTCTTTTTCAAAACAGCCTTTACGTTAAAATAAAATAATACCACTGGCGACCTACCTGTCAGTTCATTGGCGTCGCTGCTTTAGAGGATTGGTGTGTGTGTGTGTGAGAGAGAGACATTGGTTATCCTCTTTAATAGATTAGATGATGACTTTAATCTCCGTTTCAATCTTTGGGTGGTGGTGGGGTCTTGCCGATGGCTCACTTAGCCAGTTAACGTTAGCCTGCGTCCAAACTATGAATCTTATTATTCACAAATGGCAAAAACATGGAACAGTGGAGAACCTTCCCAGGAGTGGCCGGCCGACCAAAATTACCCCAAGAGCACAGCGACGACTCATCCAAGAGGTCACAAAAGACCCCACAACAACATCCAAAGAACTGCAGACCTCACCTCACAAACAATTCTGCTGTTAATCAAAAAATCCTGAAGGAGAATGTCCGGCCATCTGTTCGTGACCTCAAGCTGAAGCGAACTTGGGTTCTGCAGCAGGACAATGATCCAAAACACACCAGCAAGTCCACCTCTGAATGGCTAAAGAAAAACAAAATGAAGACTTTGGAGTGGCCTAGTCAAAATCCTGACCTGAATCCTATTGAGATGCTGTGGCATGACCTTAAAAAGGCGGTTCATGCTCGAAAACCCTCCAATGTGGCTGAATTACAACAATTCTGTATAGATGAGTTGACCAAAATTCCTCCACAGCGCTGTAACAGACTCATTGCAAGTTATCGCAAACGCTTGATTGCAGTTGTTGCTGCTAAGGGTGGCCCAACCAGTTATTAGGTTTAGGGGGCAAACACTTTTTCACACAGGGCCATGTAGTTTTGGATTTTGTTTTCTCTTAATAATAGACTCCTTAATTTAAAAACTGCATGTTGTGTTCACTTGTGTTATCTTTTACTAATATTTAAATTTGTTTGATGATCTGAAACATTAAAGTGTGACAAACATGCAAAAAAATAAGAAATCAGGAAGGGGACCAACACTTTTTCACACCACTGTATGGGTGCGTGTGTGTGTGTGTGTGTGTGTGTGTGTGTATATATATCACAAAAAACCACGTAATTTGCCAAAAAAAAGAGACAATAACATAAAAAAGAACAGCTGTAGGTTAAAGTAGACTGTGGTATTTTTTGACAAATCGTCTAATAGTGTAGCATTAGGTATGTTCATACACTGACCATTTTCACTCAGAACTTGCTAGTTAATTTCACAATTATAAAGAAACTGCAGGTATCACATTGACAAAATAGTGAAAGTTTTAAGAACAGAAACTTAACTAGTATTTTCTTGTAAAACATTGTAAACTTTGTTTTATTTACAACTTCAAAATTTTTTTTTGTTTTACAGTGTAGTGCTCAATCTTTATAAAGTCCTCATTTGTGTCTCTCCTATTATATTAAAATGTCTAAAAATTACATTTAGGCCCAGGATGTTCAGTAAGATCGCCACCTATGTCAACAGCACCATCTTCAGTTAAAATGGGATTTTACATCATTTTAACAAAGGATCACATTGTTTTAGCTAATTTTATGTAAAAAGGAGTTTCTTCTCCTCTCATGATGTGTGTATTTGTTGTGTATGTTTACTGTCTCCATATAATGTAATTGTCATGAAGGCTTAAACTGAGATTTTTTTTCAAGAATGTTTTCAAGATATTTTAAAAACAAAGCTCCAAAATGCACAAAACCATAAAAGTGATATGACTGGTGGACCCATATACTGTATGTGCCCCCATATTCCAAGTCTTCTGAAGTATCATGTTCTTTGGTGCCAGTAAATGCAGAATGAAGTATACAATTAGAAAAAAAAAGGAGATGGGAATGATTTTCAGGTCGATCTGTTCCACATGCAAAGCTGTTGTTTGATAACAGAAGACTTTAAATATATTTCACAAATCATATACAATTTTATGTGTTTTTGTTGTTGTCCTTTTGTCACAAATTTATCACTTTGTGTTCCACAGACAAAACAACATCACACTGGTTTGGAACCACATGAGGGTGAGCAAATAATAATAGCATTTTAAACTATTTCTTTATCATTTACATTTATGTTAGTTTATTTATCCAAAACCTGAAGGTAGGGCAATGTTTCTACTGTTTTTATAGGAAAATATTCTAAACAGTCACACCTGGTCAGAACTAACATTTAAGCAGTTACATCTGAATAATACGTTTTATTTTCTCGTTTGTTTTCATTGTTTGCTTCTTGCATAACAAGCAATGTCATTCAGTGTTTACTGGTGGTTTGTAACCTACACAAGCTTATTTCTGTTATGGAATGTGACCTTGAATGCGTATACTATTAAATCATTTCCAAAATCAATGCATTTGCTATAAACATAGAGCTGAAACAAGTGTGTTTTAAATATTACAAATTCTGCCCCTTGAATTTACACTACAAGATCAGACTTGAACATATTCATATTTCTTAAAATATGCTTTGATCGTTTAAATACTTTTTCTCTATAAGCCTTAGGAGTTAGGAATACTTTGATGATATTTGTACAATGCTGCTCCCTCGTGGCCAGTGTGTATTTGTATCATTTTGTGGCAAGGTGGATCAGACTTGTGGGCAGAAGAAAGCCCAATATTTCTATTATCTAAAAAAAAAAAAAGTAAATAAATATGCTATTCATCTAAAAAAAAAAAATGCTTTTATTAATAAAACCATCACTGACATTGTTGATCTGTATCAATATACTGAAGCGTTGGTACACATCAACCAAAACTTTTATGCCTTCAGACTTTGACTGTCTTTATTGTTGTTGTTTTAAGTCACTTTAGTGAATATGTAGCACAATTTTAGGTTATGGAATGAACAGAGGGATTATAAACAAACAATACATTGCCATTGGCCTAATCAACAGATTTCCAATATTGATAAAAACCATACTGAGCAGCAGAGAAAAATCTGGGTCATTGGACCTGTCTGTTGCAAACTTTCACCTCTTGAGGGCATCGGAAGCACATGAAACACTAAAAATGATTTTCGGGATCAGACGGTGAAGAAAAAGTATTTAAGGTAAAACAAAACATTCCAGATGCCTTCATCTCCTGCCTCAAACAACTTTCATCAAACCACAGTTACCTGATATGGGTAATAATATGTATTTTCGAATGTATGCTTTACAAAAACCATCACATGATTGCCCCACTGACAGATATCTATCTATCTATCTATCTATCTATCTATCTATCTATCTATCTATCTATCTGTCCGTCCGTCCGTCCGTCCGTCCGTCCATCCGTCCGTGTAGGAAAAAGAGAGTTCATTCTTTAATAGAGCACAGGCTGCTATAGGCAGATGAATGTATGCATCTATGCTTTACAAAAACCACCGAATGATAGCTACATATCTATCTATCTATCTATCTATCTATCTATCTATCTATCTATCTGTCCGTCCGTCCGTCCGTCCGTCCGTCCATCCGTCCGTGTAGGAAAAAGAGAGTTCATTCTTTAATAGAGCACAGGCTGCTATAGGCAGATGAATGGATAGAGGCAGCGGATGACTCATTATTGTCGGCCATCTTGTGAGGGATGATAGGGGATCCGTGAGTGTCCCAGGGCACAACTCTGCATCTGTCCTGGGTTATTTTTGACTCACTGAGATCCTTCTACGCACTGCCTAGACAAGCAGGAGCAAAAATAGGTTGAGGCGGGAAGTAGAACAAAGAGCCAAAGAGTTTGAAGAGGAGAGATGAGAAAGGGTGGAGAAGGAGAAGAGGCAGGAGTTTAAACAAAAGAGAATGACGAAAACAGCAGTAGGGAGGATGTAGACAAGATGATGCAGAGAAAGACAGTGTGAGTGTAGTGGAAAAATGAGGGACAGAAAATTGAAAAGACTTATAAGGAACACAGGAAGGAAGCATAAATATAGGCATAGTCATGATTAATTAAAACGGTTTAAGCTTTAATCAAAGCTTTAAAACAGTATATGTGAAGCCTGACATATAATAGCATTCTGAAAAATCTATTTTTTGAAATGGAACAGTTTATTGTTTTTTATTCAGAGGTCCAAATGGAGTAAAACTGAGACATTTTCTGATATTTATATGGCCAAAAGATAAGATGAAATTCTAACAGCTTGTAATGTAAATCAAAGTGATGTTTATAACAGTATAACAGACTACATAAATAAAATGCATATAAATATTACTTGTCACATCTTAGTAAGACGATATTTAAATGCTTAGTTTTATGATCAAACCTCTGTAGATTTTATGGTGGGGGGGAAACATAATCCAATGCAACATAGTGATGACTGAGAACTGAGAGATGTACAAATAAACATTTCTCAAAAGTCTGATTTATCATATTTGATACTCACATTTTAACTTTTTTTTTTTTTTTTTACAACAAATTATGTGTGGATAATCAAGTAAACCCAAGTTACTGCAGTAAGTGCTCATTTTGAAACATTATTAAGAATATAAAATAAATGTTATATTCTTAGTAATATTTCAAATTGAGCACTTGCTGGACTGCAGTAACATGGGTTTACTTGATTATCCACAAAAAAAAAGATGTGAAATCAGTGAAGATTTCACAGCAAAAAGGTGTGTACCACAACCTGAAGGTGGACATTTTTAGAATGATACTAAAAGGACTTTTACTTGATTAAAACAGTATAAACTATTAATCAGATGACAGAAATCATGTAGAAGATTGTGTACAACAAGTTTTTCAACAAAACATATGGATAATTTAGAGGCCTTATATAAAATATGATACAGTAGACTTTATAGGTTAAAGGTGCAGTAAGTGATTTCTGAGAAATGCTGTTGAAAGTGGATCGGACCGTGCATCAAAACACACTTCTTCTAACCAATCACCAGTAAGGGGCATGTTGAAGTTGCCTGTGCTGCATAGTGTGTTTGAGAATTTGGGGCGGAGCTATTAAGATAGAGGTGTGATCCTTTTGGCTAGGGGTGTGTTTGTTTTGTGATTTCAAATATCAACAGCGTTTCTCAAAAATCACTTACTGCACTTTTAAGGACACATAAACGTTACAACAGTGCTAGGTATAATAAAGAACACAGCAAAAATAAAAAAGTATAGATTTTTGCCCACTTGTAAAAACATTACAAAGCACTTTTATTGTGATGAAACTACCTCAATAATCTAATAACAGTAAGCACCCAAGCGCAGTACAGTCTAAAATTCCGATAAAGAGGAGGACAGATATATTTATTATGTCAAGTGCAGCCGACAGATGTCTAGCTTCTGTCTGTAACTGTTTACTGTGATGTGAGTCAGTGATAGGTTCTTAATACTGCAGATGATATTGGACGTTGTGAAGCATCTCAAACTCTGGACATAGCACAAAGTGCAAAATAAATGAGTATGTGACTATAGCTTCATCATACACTCTAAAAAAATGCTGGGTTGTTTCAACCCAATGTTGGGTCAAATATGGACTAACCCAACTGTTGGGTTAAATTTTGGTTAAATTTTTTAATTAACTTTTTAACCCAACAGTTGGGTTAGTCCATATTTGACCCCACATTGGGTTGAAACAACCCAGCATTTTTTAGAGTGTAAGAAGCTCTGAGCATTCAGTGCACAATAGGAAAGCTGGGCAGATAATCATGTTATTCATATGAGTGTATTAGTGGGTGCCAGGGTCTTATGACTCTAGATGCAGAATCAAAAGATTGCCAAGAGAAGGAAAAAAGGGATGATGCTTAATTTGTTCATCTGTTTCGTCACCAACTGTCTGGCGAAAATGTATTAATAGTGTAGTGTGGGTCGATGGGAAGCAAAACTGAAATAGTCCTCAAGACCTATACCTTCACAAGTGTCACCTAATATAGTGTGACAAAAATATGTTGCTGTTAAGAAGAAAAACAGCACCAAACTGTTAGAATCACTGTCAGTTATCAGAAAACGCTATTTACACATCCTCAGGAGTCAGGCTTAGACTGGTATATGCAAATTATCCAGTCTCAATGGGTAATTTTCCAGTTGCAGACTGTGAGGAAACAAGTTAATTGACAAATCACATGGGCATTAACTTTTTTTTTCCCCCATAAAGATTTTATAGGTTACAATTTATAATGGCTGGGACTAGTCAGGATCTCAGGATAGTGATGTGCTTTTAGCATTGGCTGCCATAAGTGATGTGTTTATAAGATGCCATGTCTAGTTAAAAATAGTTCAGCTTTGGGGAAAAAAAAGCACACCAGGAGACTGTCTCCTCTTGCATTCTGCTCTGTCTAGCTGTTTTGAATGCAAGAACACCTCCTGCATGAATGGCCCTTAGAGATGAAGGTGTGCATCTCATCTCTGCTGCTAGATCCAACTTGGATACTGATTTGGTCTTTATGCAAGCAAGAGTGTGTGATCTGTCTTTGCAGAAATAAGTGCAAGCAGATGGTACTGGCAGTTTTCAAACGCCTAGTCAGTGACACTCCTGTGTATTCACCTTTTGTGGCAGCTGGCACATCACCTTGGTTCGTCCATTGTAGCCTGCATTTCACATAATAATTCACACATGATAAGCTGTCGCTGCTTGACATCATGTTGACTACCCAATAATTTCACACAGATGAAACTTAAATGCAATCAAAAATTCTTGATGATGGAGTTGCAACAATGTTTTGCTTGTTCTCAAACTATCTTCAGTGCACTCACAAAAAAGACATCCACTCATATACATACCCCGTGTCTGAATATGCATTTATCCTAATGCATAATATGTACAAAGCTGTATACTTTATATGGAGAGGTCAGGACAAATGTCTTGGTCCCAATCCCTAAAGCCCACTCTTACACCTGCCCCAAGCTTAACCATACTGAGCTGCTGGTTGGCTTGCTTTTTCATGACCAGTCAGGTGCTGAACACAAAAGAAGATATTTTGGAGAATGTTGGTAACCAAATAGTTGCTGGTAGCCATTGACTTCATAGTATGGAAAAAATGGTAGGCCTAACACTTTAAAATAGGGAACACATGTTCAAGAGTTTTCCCTCAGTAAACTCCTAATTTGCTGCTAATTAATAGTTAGTAAGGTAGTTGTTAAATTTAGGTATGGGTGGATTAAGGGATCTAAAATATGGTCATGCAGAATAAGGCATTAATATGTGGTTTATAAGTACTAATAAACAGCCAATATGCTAGTAATTTGCATGCTAATAAGCAACTAGTTACAGTTAGTAGTGAGAATTACTGTAGAAGTCAATGGCTACCAGCAACTCTTTGGTTACTAACATTATTCAAAGTATCTTCGTTTGTACTCAACAGAAGAAAGAAACTCATACAGGTTTGGAGCAGCTTTAGAGTGAGTAAATGATGACATTTGTTTTTCTTTTTGGGGGTGAACTATCCCCCTAACTGACAGCTTTAATTAGTCTTGTATGCAGGGCCGTTTCTAGGCATAGGCGAGCTAGGCGGTCGCCTAGGGCGCCACCAGCTGAAGGGGCGCCAATGAGCGCACGTACTGTCACTTTTAGCAGGGTTGTGATAAAGAGTGGCATGGTCACCCTGAAATATGACTGCCGCCCCCACTGGATCCCCCAATATTATTGGGCTTGAGTGCTGTCAATCTGACGATGCCTGTATGCCACTGGATCAGAGTGCTGTCAATTGCTGCCTGATTGTTGCATGCAAAGTTTGCATTTGGAGCGCTCAGCAACGCCATTAGATCAGTGGGCTCTGTCAGTGCTTTGGCAAGGTAAAAAAAATTTTTTTGCCATGCAATAAAGCTAAGTTCAAAGGCCAATTTAAAATATTGGTACAGTAAATAAAGTGCTTTACAAATAATGCATTCAGATTTGTGGAACACAATGCACTGAATCTCCACAAATTAGTGTCGTTACTATGACAACCAATTTGAATGTGACAAGCAACTGGTGTCTGAAAAGAATTTTTTATATATATAATTATAATTTGTGGGGGGGGGGGGGGGGCAATAGGGATCTCGCCTAGGGCGTCAAATTGGCTACAAACGGCCCTGCTTGTATGGGTGCAGTGAATAGGGGTATTTAGGATTAAGGTCTTTGCTTTAAGTTCACACGAAAACAGTACCATCAAACAGTTGAGTTGCAGGTATGTGTGTAAGATTGCAACGCAGGCAGTGGAGGCACGTGAAGCCTCAATGGTCCACTGATGAGAGCGATGACGCACTCCAATTTGAAAACCGTCTGCCTCACTGCGGGAAGAGTGCAGCGCTCTGCGAATGTGCGATTAGGGCTAAATGACTGTGTATGTGTGCACCCGCGCAACTGTGCGACTTTGCATACGCAATTCATAAACTCTCCAAATGTCTGTGGCGCCGGAATCTGCCAAGAATGTGACTCAAATATCTCACATCTCCTCTCACTCCTCTCTGAATTTTATTCACCGCTTCACACACTATTTCAGCCCTGCTGATGTCTCTTGCAGTCTGTCTTTCTCTCTCCGTCTCCCTTTTCCCTTTCAAGTTTTAACGTCAGCCACTGTTTCTTTCATCCTTTTACGCAGAGCAGTATGAGTTTTACAGCACTCTCCTTACACATGTGAAAGCATATCAAAACATATGAGATGAAAACCTATCAGTGTGTTTAAGAGATGAATGGGAGTTGATGCATCAAATCAGCTCCCCCTCCATTTTTTATTTTCATCCCGCAACAGATAGTCTTGCTGGCAATCATTAAGGAGGACATCATTAAATGCTGGGCCTCCAACACAAATCAATCCTTAGGTTCATTATTCAGCCACACTGGGCCCTGAACACCTATAATTAGGCCCAAAAGATGGAGAAAAGAGGAGAAGTCAAGGATGATGAGTGATAGGTAGGAAAATGTGACATTCTCATATCAAGAAGAGCTGGAGAAAGTGAGGAAAAGAAGGGAGTGAATTGGAAAACGAGGGGTGAGAGAGGAGCTGATGACGTCAGACTGAGCAGAAAGACCGAAAGAAGAGAGAGTGTGAAAAAGCAAACAGAATATATAACAGATAACGAGAGCTTTGAGCTGTGCTGAACTGCACGCTAGACAGAGTTGTGGGAATATATTAAAGTTATTGCTAATTTATACCGAATGAAACCCCAGCAGCAGCTAGAAATTAGAAATGTGTGCTTATAAGTTTGTAATCAAGAGAGAAAATGCAATTGCAGCTGACAAAAGTCTGCATATTTCTGCATAAATGCACTGAACAATACATCACAGGGGTGTTCATGTGTATGTGTCAATATGTACCAGTAACCATATTTATTTGACATTTCTTTCTCATGGGGGCGATTATCAACACTTCCAAACTCTTGCTGTGATGAGCAACTTCCGGTAAACTCACTCACTCACACACACACACACACACAAAAGAAAGTAAGTCGTTGCCCGTCCCATTTCTTTTTCTTCTTCACACATATCCCCCATTCATGTGATTCAGTGACTCATTCTTAATCTAATATTCAGCGATATTGATGTGGTCGCCACCCCTCAATTGCCATCCAACTTATTGTGTCTCATTGTTGAGTAGCGTGGCCGACAGCCAATGGGCACGCAGATGGTGGGTGGGATGATGAAGCTACTATTTGCATAACTGTACTAAGTCCAATGGGGGCATCGAGATGCAGATGTCTTACATTCAAAGGCCTTATGCATCATAAAGACTTATGCATCATAATTGGCCATATAGAGTTTACTCAGTTTGTTGATTGATTCACTATTTGAGTAATAAATTAATTGTAGTCTGTCAGAAGCTACAAAATGCAATCTGCAATCTTGCAATCATGCAACACAGACGTGATTCACATCACACCGATAGCAGCTGACAAAAGTCTGCATATTTCTGCATAAATGCACTGAACAATACATCACAGGGGTGTTCATGTGTATGTGTCAATATGTACCAGTAACCATATTTATTTGACATTTCTTTCTCATGGGGGCGATTATCAACACTTCCAAACTCTTGCTGTGATGAGCAACTTCCGGTAAACTCACTCACTCACACACACACACACACACAAAAGAAAGTAAGTCGTTGCCCGTCCCATTTCTTTTTCTTCTTCACACATATCCCCCATTCATGTGATTCAGTGACTCATTCTTAATCTAATATTCAGCGATATTGACGTGGTCGCCACCCCTCAATTGCCATCCAACTTATTGTGTCTCATTGTTGAGTAGCGTGGCCGACAGCCAATGGGCACGCAGATGGTGGGTGGGATGATGAAGCTACTATTTGCATAACTGTACTAAGTCCAATGGGGGCATCGAGATGCAGATGTCTTACATTCAAAGGCCTTATGCATCATAAAGACTTATGCATCATAATTGGCCATATAGAGTTTACTCAGTTTGTTGATTGATTCACTATTTGAGTAATAAATTAATTGTAGTCTGTCAGAAGCTACAAAATATTTACACAGACGTGATTCACATCACACCGATATCTTTAATCCGCAATCAGTGCAAGTTGTAATGCAAACAGGCTGAAGATTGAGCATTGGAAGAAAAATGAAGCAGCCTGTTGGCTCTAGTTCTCATGGTAGATTTACTGTGGAATTGAGAGAAAAAGCACTTGAGTCTCTCACCGGGACTCACACGTATGTGTGTGTGTGTGTGTGTGTGTGTGTGTTAAGCACAGCCTGCCTTTACACATGGTGGGAGACTGAAGCAAACTCTCTCAATCTTGCTGCTCTTTCAATGAGAGCCAGCTGCAAAAGATAGTACAGCTTTAGAAAGACAGAATGATAAAGAAAGGCTTTCTGAATCTGAATTAACAATAACCAATTCAATACCACAGCTGGAGTGCTTTGCGAATACCTTTTCCATTAAATACATCATCCTTTTGCATCTTTTTGTCAGCCTCAGGGGTGCGTTTACTCGTGTTAGCCGGTGTGTACACGTCTTGCATACTCTGCAACTCTGAACTAAGCTCTGAATGGCAGCCAGTGCGTTGCATGGTAACTGCATGTTATAGTGAATGATTTTGCCTTCAAAGAACTTTGCAAGCGGTGAGGAGTAGATGTGTGTGTGTGTGTGTGTGTGTGTGTGTGTGTCTGTCTATTTGTCTGTCTGTCTGTATGTGTCAAGGGAGGTCAGACTGAGAGATGCGAGGGAGAGAAGACACATGTGAGATTTTACTGTAGAGTCGTGGCCGTTGGATGAAGATATAAAGAAAGTACGCCCACACCAGAGATGTTTCGTATTCACAGATAAGCATTTATTCTTTTGTCATGCTTTCTGTCCATCATTTTGTGTTGTAGTGAAAAGATTGAACAGCTCATTCTTTCACATTCTTACATTCAATTGCACATGATGCATACATTCTGGGTAAAAAGGTATAACTAATGCTTTGGTCATCTGTGAGCAACCTCACAAACATGGTCACTCGAGAGCACCTTAAGGCAGTTTGACCTTACCCGTTCTGTTGAGATATACATTGACGCATCATACAAACATTTACAAGACATAAATATTTCATAGAAACATCTGTGGGACAGAAAGATCAGTATTATTTGTTTCAATACTGTCTCAGGGTAAACACAAAACAGGATATTGCTAGAATTAACAGTAGATCAAAAAATGTTTCCTATCTTTACCTATTGTTTTAAGGAACTTTAGATTGCATTTCTCTTTATCACCATCCTTTATCATCCATCTCTTTGCCTTTACCACCCACATCCACCCCTGCTTTCCGTGCATTTCTTTTTCTCTTTCTCTCCTTTTTTCTCTCTCATCTTGTCCTTGCCCTGTTTGTTTTCCCTAAAGCATTTTGATTCTTTATTGTAATTCGAAAGAGGAGGAATAGGCAAAGACCACCAAAGAAAGCCATTGCCTTCAGCAAGCCCACCAAGAGCAGCCCAGTCTGTATTTGCACCTTCTCTCCTCCCATGTTCATGACCAATGGTAGACAATCTGAATGTCGACCAATCTGTCAGTAAGTGCATTTTTCTGATTTTCCAATCAGCTTTTCCACAGTAGTCAATTCATTTCAAGAAACAGCCTTTCCACATTGTCCTTCATATATTGCCTTGTCTTGGATTCAGTCCTAGTTTTAGCACTTTGCCAATTATTTATTTAAAAAAAAATTTTTTTTTTACTATAGCTGCAAGCTGTTGACTGGTTTGATTTAAAATCTATACTTTAAATGAGAAAGGATGGAATTTGCGAGAATATACAGATACAATCTGTTAAACTTGAATTTGAAAAGACGAATAAACAAAGGAAAGTCTTGGAACAATGTAGATAATGTATTTTACAGCAATGACTCAACATATTAACAGTATTTTAAAAACATACAGTATAAAAAAAAAAGAACATTCACACACTCTCACATCATCGACTGATCTTTACATGCACTGACCATAGAAATAATATCATAGACGTTACTCACAGTGACATTCTTGTCCATTCAGAACAGTGACAAACATAAGGCCTTTCATAGCATTATTTACAGCTCCCTCTGCCAAGATGTCATATTTACACAAGTGATAATTGCTGTCATAGCTGGTGGGTGATGTAATGAATTATTTCGCCTTCTCTTGTGCATGCTCTCTGTCTCTCCTGTGCATGCTTTCGCTCTCTCTGTGCATCTTAAATTATAGCTGTATTATAGCAACACCGCCGTGCACACCGTTCCTTTTGTGCTTTTCGAGCCCTGAATGATTTTGAGACCCTTCTGTTATAATAGATGAAATATAACATTCGATCGCTGCGTTCCAAAGGGAATCAAAATATTTGCTCATTATGCTATTGTTACAAACTAACTACTGAAATAATGGAGCTGTAGCGTTGTTAGAAAGAGGGTGTCATAGTGACATTACAAGCTATAATTACAACTTTCATAGAAGCACTTAAGAGTGGCTAAAAAGTCTAAAATCATACAAATATTGTACGTAAACCTAAGATGGAAATGTCTATCCTCTGTCTGCACTGACTATGACAGAGATGGCTTAGAATACACTTGTCCTCAAAAAAAGAAGGACCGAGTATCTGCCTAACTGACCAAGCCCACTGAACAGCTTTCATTAGTTTCCATTAAGGGCCTGCACTGCCCAACGTTCCCTGCTTACCCACTGTATCCTAAATCAGTCTAGTGCCCTCTAGATACCAGGAACTAGAGGCTCAAACTGAACAGAACAAAGATACAGGTGAGGCTGATAGTAAGCAGGAATCAAGGCATTGAAGAGTTAAATTGAGCAAACAGGATTTTTCCTCCAGAGAGGAGAAAAAATGAGGGGGAAGAGGGTTCTTCTGAGACCGACAGATTCAGCCAAACAGAAGATGGATGCAGACAGTCAAGACAGACATGGAGAGTAGCAAGAGAACAGAAGATGAGGAGCGAGAAGAAGAGGAAGATGGTGGCAGAGAGTCGAATTCGGGAGGGCACTCAAGCTCAAAGCAGCGCAGAGAGGTGATGCCCGCATCTTCATTGCCATAGTTGGCCCAGTACTCTTCTGGGTCAAGCTTGGGAAGAAGAGCCTCTTCCTCCCCAAGCTCATACTTTGTGGATGTAGATGTGATTGAGGGATGTTGTGACTTGAAGGGGTATGCCTTGGTCTCGGAGCTCTTCTCAAAGATGCCCTTTGAAGTGCTGACTGGCTTGTGCTTGGAGAACCACCAACGGGTCTTGGTGCTGAAGGTGGTGGTGGTGGTACCAGAGAGGGAGCTGGGGTCAGGAAGTGGGCACAGGGCGAAGTCCATCTCCCTCAGGAAGCGCAGGTCCTCTCCACGATGAGAAGCAGGTGAAGCGCAAAGAACCTCGGAGCTGGACAAACGGGCGCCTCTGAAGAACTCCCACAGGGGACGAGCCTCGCAGCCGCAGGCCCAGGGGTTGTTGTTCAGCCTCAGGAACTCGATGGAGGTGATGTCACGCATGGCTTGACCGGGCAGCTCTGCCAGGGAGTTGTTGAAGAGGAAGAGCATGGTGAGTCGGCCCAGGTCCCGAAAAGCACGGCGATTGACCTGACGGACCCTGTTGTCGTGCAGCAGCAGACGGTCAAGGTTGACCAGGCCATGGAACACATTCTCGGACAGAGTGCGGATGCGGTTGCCGTGCAGGAAGAGCTGGCTGAGGTTGATCAGGTCAGCGAAGAGATCGTCCTGGATGAAGTGGAGCTGGTTCTCCTGCAGGTAGAGGAATTGCAGGCTGTAGAGCTTGTGGAAGATATCATGGGGAAGGGCGGCCAGCCGGCAGCGGTGCATGTGGAGGCTCTGGAGCTTCTCCAGGCCACGGAAAGCTCCACCCTCAAGGCGGTGCAGGTGAGGGTTGTCGCCCAGATCGAGCTCCTCCAGATCGCGCAGCTCGCTGAATGCACCGGCCTCAATCCAGGTGATGTTGTTGGAGAAGAGCCACAAAACCTGGTATGTGATGAATTGATAGAAATAAAGGAAAGGAAAGGGTAGAGAGAGGAAAAGGTAATGAGGTGAAGATATTGAGAAGGAATACAAAATTAGTAAATAAGACAGTTAAAAGGACTGGTATGTCATAAATATACTCTTAAATGTATATTTACAAATGTAAATATTAAATGTTTTATTCTGTCCCACACATAGAACCTTCATTCACATCCTTACCTGTGTGCCAAAAGCAAAAGACCCCACTCTCAGTTCAGTGATGCGGTTGTTCTGCAGAAAAACGCGCTGGGATTCGTAGGGCATGCCGTGGGGCACAATAGTGAAGTTCTGCGCCTGGCAGCTCACTGTCATGGGGGTCGGGTAACACACGCACCGGTGAGGGCAGTTCTGCGCTGGCACGGGTTTTACCACGAGCAGCCAGACAACCAGCCAGAGGGAGAGCGTGCCTGATGGAAAGAGAGGAGTGCATCACATTACAAAGTCTTAATAACTAACGCGCAATTTCCCTGCTCATTGTCTATAGAAGAGAGCTCTCCAAAATGGTCTTTACGTCTCATATACATTCATTCATGATAATAAAATTATTTGATGTTGAAAAATTCACGAACCTCCAAACGAATTTCTACAAATGTACTAAAATGTTTTCATCATTGTAACAACATATTGGTTTCCATCCATTTACGTTATGACAATAATTTATCTCATTAACACATGATTTTAGAAGTTTTCGGAGTTTCAGCTCATAAGTAATTCAGTTTGAAGCGGTCGAAAAAGTGCGATTTAGCTTATCATTGCAGGTTGTACCTTTGATTTTACTTACAAATTTAATGTAGCAGTTTAACATTTTTACAACCCACCATTCCGAACATTATTCTCTCTATCTCCCTGAATCTAAATATAATTCCAAGTTTAACTTTAAACTTTTAAATATATGCGTACATTTGGTAAGACTCTGAATAAAATCATAATTTAAAGCACTGATACATAAATGCAAAATATTTTACGCATCAAACACAAAATATATTCTAACCATCTGTAGCTGCATAAAACCAAGCATTCTCGAAAGCCTGTTTGATCATATTCTAAATCCTTAAATTATTTTTAAATGCATTTCCATTACTTAGAATACTTAAGAAAGTTCAGCATTTCAAAAGCATATTCACAATAAAGATGAACAGAGAAGAAGCAGAAACTCACTCTTAAAGCTGTGCGCAAAAGAGCTGCGCTGGCTCCGCGTAAAAGTTGATGTTTCCATTCCGAACCAAAGCCGAGAGCGAGTTAGCCTGAGGAGTTTAGCAACTGATTCCCTGCTATCTCCGCTGATGCTCTGGTTCCTGAGTCGGAGCGACTGAGAGAGTGCCGAATGATGGGTCCCGGTCTCAATTTATACCTGAGCGCAGCGCGCGCCTACGGCTGTGGGCACCACGGAATCTCTCCTACGTCACCAGTCGGGTCAAGCCCAAGCGAGGGTGGCAAACGGAAAAGGCGGTGCGGAGAGAGGAGGGGAGGGCTCTCGCGTACCAGTTTGGACAGAGGGAAGTCAGACGTCTTAGCTCAGAGTTACGATTGTGGAGACGTAGTTGGAAAGGGAGGGGGAGCGCAGGCACGGCGCCCGGTAATGACTGAACTGAGAGCATGCGAGGAGGAGCGCACGAGGCACATGAAAGAAGCACACAGCTCGTTTCTTGGCTTTGCATATGCCTCCCTTTGGATTATGTTGTCCTCCGCATTATCAATGAGATGCCTGAATGAAACAAACGCATTGTTTGCAGGAGAGACTTTATGCTCTAGGGACACAAGTCATGACTTCAATATAGAAAGATGAAGCTTTAACACTGAGTTAATCATTAAGGGATTTGATAATGGGTGACTAAAGAATGCAATTACTGTCACTTACTGGAAGGAAAGACAAACCAATACCAAATTTGGTTTCAGCATCTCCTATATGGGCAGCTTCCTGGAATCAGCCAAACTATAAGCCATTTTCCTTTGAGTATGTTATTTACTCCAAAGCTTTCTGCTTATAGGTATAGACTGTGTTCACAAGTTCACACTAGTTCATTCAAGGTTCACACAGAATAATTAAAATAAATAATTACAGATTTTGTGACAATTATATAATCATTGCTTTAAAAGTGTTTATGTGAAAAATTCTTATGCTCATACAGCACAATTCCTTTATAACACCCATGTAAGGGATCATGTAAAGTCAGCCATTCATTAATGCAAAATAAAGCCAGACAGGTTGATCAGGACCCTGGCACAAAAATAAACAAATAAATGGACATGAAATATTTAAATATTTAAAAGGTACACCTTTGTACTTAAAGGTTCCATATTGATACCTTAAAGGTTTTGTACCTTTTCTTCTGAGAGTGTAGACTATGAAGAGACCAAACAGAAGCCCAGCTTTGTAGGAAACATAAGATTTCAGGGTGAGTGGTCAGTTACACAGCGCTTCCCTGGACATTAGTCAATATTTGTCTGGTCAGTGCCACGACTGCCCAATCAGAATCAAGTATTCCAGAGATCTTTGTAATAAACAGACAGACAAACTGAAAGACAACAGAAGACCCGAGGATGTCCATGTTTTTATTTAGCACCTCCTCCATTCGCTCATGTTCTGGACACTTCTTTCTTTTCCTCCCTCCCTCTCCACCTCCACAAAAAACACAAGATGACTGGATGAACAGGCTTTCCCCGCTCCACCTACACCTACCAGCTGGATGTGTGAGTGTGTGTGAGGGTTTTCATGTCTCCTGTATATTACCCTATCGCCAACAGTCAGCCGAATGAATGCCATGACTGACAGCTTCTGGGTTGTGGTACAGTTGTGTATGAAAATGAATTACAAAGCAACAACAAAAAGACTGTGACGGAGGAAGGAAAAGACTAGGAGGAAGTACAAAGTGTGGTTGCAAAAGGGGGTTTGTGGAGTTAAAAGCAAGGCAAAGAAGCGACACATGACTCATAGATAGTGGAACGAGAGGGATATGGGACTGCACTTAGAGGGATGTTGCGCATAAGGCTTGATTAGTGTGCGGGCCAGCAGCCTAATGCATTAAAGCTGTATCCCTGTAGTGTTCCAAGAGTGGCTTTGTAGTGCCCTAAGGGAGTGCTCTACAGTGGCAGCCCACATATAATGACAGATTTGCTTTGCCCTGTTGCATAGAGATAGCAGAATAAAATCAGCACTGTTAACTTTAGAGTCCTGCGTCATGAACCTTATTAGTTTGCTGTGCGTTGGAGAAATAATGGAGGGCGGAGGGGAGGTTTGGAGGAGTCTGACCCCCAAATTTAAGGGAAAGTTGACCCAAAAGTGAAAATTATGACATCATTACTCACCCTGATGTTGTTTTTAAACTGTATGTCTGTGGAACACAAAAGAAGATTTTTTTTTTTGATGGTGAGTACATGATGACTGAAATTCTTTTAAGAATTTGGCTACTTTAAAGGAGTCAAATAAAAAGGTTTTGGAGTTGCATTGACATGAAGAGATGCACTCTATTTATTGACAAAAATAATTAAATTAAACATTACATAACATATATTTTTTTTCTCCCCTTTTTTACCTAATAATTTTTAATAAAAATTTCATAATTTTATTTTTGACGTGCTACTTCACTGGTGACGTATGCTGACGTCTCCAATCATTTAGTCTGCTTAAACTCCACCACTTACTTAACTATCAGCTGCAAACTCGCATTCAGATCTGCTTTTATCCAATGAACGCTTGATGGATAGAAGCAAGCCCCGATCATTCTTTTCTTTTTTGATAGACTGTTTCACTCAGATGTCCGTCACAATATGAAAGAAAAGATCTGTCACTATTTCCGTTTCATCACAGCTTTAATTTACCAGCACCTCAATGTTAAATTAATTTCTGTGTTAATCACACAAAAAAAAGACACACACAGGAATGAAACATAATTGGGAACAGTTTACTCCCTTCCAAACACTGACTATCCATTCAGGTTATCTCTTACACCCAAATTGTATTTCTCTAGACACAGTGAACTGCCAAAATACAATTTGGATGTGAGAGACTAACAGAAATGGATCATGCCCTAAAATGGTCTATAAATAATGTTTTTTTAAAGTCATTTTTTTAAATGGAAATACATATTTAATTTAGGAATCCGTTGTTTTAGTATCATTGATGTACTATTACTTTTTGTTAATATTTTGAATTAGGCTCTGTTTTTATTTAGTTTTTACTTTAAATTTAGTTAAAGTTTTAGTAATTTTGTTGTGCGTTTTGTTCGTCATTTTAATTCGTTTTTGTAAATGAACTATTATTATTTTTTAAATGTCTATATAATTTATTAATTTATTTATTACTTTTAGTTTGTTGGTACCTCAAGTTAAACAAAAAAAAGAGAGAAATGTTGTTATAAGTTTTTAAATATTTTATTTAATTTCAGTAAAGATTATTTAGTTTCATTTGTTTTTTTTTGTTGTTTTTTTTTACTTAACAAAATAACCCTGTTAGGAATGAGGACAAAGAAAAAAAATTTAAATAATGAGTCTATCTATCCTTGTTGTTTATATCAGGAAGTGCAGTGAGGAATGCTGTATTTATGTACATTATGGACTAAGCTCATATACTGAGGCTATCACTGTTCTCTTCTTGTGTAGTAATTTCCTTAGCTCTGCTTGTCTGGATACAAGAATTGTTACAACAAAGCCCAGAGTGCTGTAATCAGGTTTCAGGAGAATCGAATGATACACAACCACAATCAAATGTTAAAAACCCCTGTGGTACCTTCACAGTCCCCCTTTACTCTCTCTCTCTCTTTCTCTATATCTCTGTTTCCCCTGCTTGCTCATTATTTCTTCGTTCATAAACTCTTTATGTCTTCAAACCCAGAATGTTCTGGATCAACACTATAGCTTTGTTCAGTGTACTATTCATACAATATATGCAGCTGTGCGAACTGAATAACAATACTACTGTCTTTACTAGAGGTAAAAAATGATATAAATACTGTTCGGTTTCTGGCACAAACCGATCGTTTCGTGTCTTAGGACATCAATGTGTCGTCACGAGCCGCAGGGTTTAATTTGGATTTGTCTGTGCATGTTTTTTTTTACTCTCATAGATTTTGTTACCATTGCCATGCATTATACGACTGATAGACTGCAAGGTTTAAAGTTAAAAATCATCAAATGTGTTCTACTGAAGAAACAAAGTCACCTACATCTTGGATGCCCTGGGGGTAAGCAGATAAACATCAAATTTTCATTTTTGGGTGAACTATCCCTTTAACTCACACAGATCTGCACTTATAGGGCAACTATCACTGTCAAAAGCAGATCTTTATGGGGCTTTGTGGGTTGTTCTAAAGACATTTTTGTGAAATGCTGAAATGCACCAGATTAAACATTCATTAAAGCTGTACTAGCACAACTTCACTTCAAAAGTTCACTCACCTTTGCCTTTTCATTATTACTTCATGCATATCTTGAGTTTGCTGAGAAATGAATTATGAAGGTATTTTAATGAAATACTGTGCACCACACGTTCTGTCCTCCTGAATTGTGTTGTCATTATTTATTTCAGGTGCAGTTCCATTTCAATTTGCAACTCTTCAAGCGAGTAATTCCTAAAAGATGTAATTCAAGAAATATTCATTTATGTTCTACTAATAAAATAAGATGTCTGGATGCTAAATTAGCACTTTGGAATGGTGTTTGTGTGCAAAACAGCATCCATTTAGACTTCAGGATCAATTGCTAACCTGATGCAAGGCAAACATAATACCGGGAACTTTCTAAAGACTGGTGGTTGTGCAACTCCTGTGAACCATAATAGCTTGTTTTGACAATTAAGTGTGAAATTGGTTAAAATAAGAAATGCAAAGTGGACTTTATACAGAACTCAAAGACGCTGGTCTGTTAGTTTTTCCACCAGGCTTACTAACTACATTAACCAGCAAGACTAGATTGGTTGAGCAGCTTCACCAGAAAGAATATGATGGTTCGCCAGCTGCTGTATGTGTGTAGGACCTTAATTCATTTATATATTCACATATTTGAATTTGTGTACAATTCTGATGTGGTAGTATCAAGATCCTGTTAATGTAAACTGTCATCACACCTACACTCATCAATTAATTCCATTAATATTTATGAATATTTACAGTCTATAGGTGTAAATAACTTCTAAACATGCTATCCATGTTTAAGAATGTCTGTAGCAGCAAATATAATGGATGAAGTGTCTCTTAGATTTCTCTCATATGACTCTTCTATAATTGTCTCTATTAGATGTCACTTGTATGACTACTTAGAAAATCTGCCCCAATAGCCCCTCTGAAAATGTGCTTTGATTGCTTTGATTAGATAAAATCCATATCAGACACATTCGCTGGGCTTCTCAAAACAAAGTGTCCACTAGAGATTTGGCAGGAAATTGATGCTGCTGTTGACTAGAAGCGTTCATGTTGGCTCAAGTGGCTCATCTTTAAGACTGTAAAATATAATGATGATGGTGCCTTGACTGCGTAAGAAAGAAGTCATCCAGGGCTTTACAACAGTCGCAGGTTGATCATAGGACTAAAATAGTGTGAGCCACTTATTCAGTAAATTCACGGAAAGACCCAAATCTTACACTCTAAAAAAAGGCTGGGTTAAATACAACCCAATTGCTGGGTTTGTCCCTATTTTACCCAGCACTGGGTTGTATTTAACCCAGCATTTTTTAGAGTGTAGTATTATAACTAGGGCCTTAAAGTAGATATTTACAAGTGATACAAGTAATATTTCCCTTGATTTTCCCTCTCTTCACAGATCACGTATTTCATATTTCTCATTTCTCACATTTCTCTTCAAATCTCATATTTCATCACTTTCTTGCTCTTCACCAGCACTGATGGGTCCTTGGTAAACAAGTGCAAATAAAACCTTTATTAGTAGCAAAATTCTTGGTCATATCACACTAGAACTGAGGGACAGTCATAATTTGTGTAAAAGCTAAAAATAATTTTCACACAATAAATGCTATAATGAGTTTATATTATATTGATTCTACATGCAATAATTAATATTTTAAAGAGGATCGCATTAAAACAAGACGTTTTATTAAAACACGACTGTTTTAATGTGACCTAAGAAAAATAGAAAAAGTAATAATAATAATAATAAATAAATAAAAAAAATGCATAAAAGGAACATAAAAGTGCCCATACTTATAGAAGCATCCATTTGCATCTGAAAGTTCTTCAGCCTAATACATCACTGCCTGCTATGACAACACAAGATTATAATTAGATAGGGACTTCAAGTCACGCTTTAGACAAAAAGACAACGACAAGCTGTCAGACTTTTCCTGTCTGTCTTGACAGAAGCATTGTATTTGGTTAATCGTTGTCTTTCTTTCTCCTCTGCCTACTTACAGACCCACTTCCTCTCCGTGTTTCTCATGCTTGTATACGCTCTTTAAAACAGCAGTCATGCACTCTGCACCGGCCATCATTTACTGATTTGATCGATTTCCGTAACAATGCACAAGCTGAATCTATTGAAAAGTGTTTTGACTGTATGAATGTATGAATATCCCCTGACAACTGCACAAAATAATAACAAAAATGTTTTTTTCGAGTATTGGTAGACTGTTAGGTTAGGGGTTAGTAAGTCGACATTTTACTTATAGTCAGTAGAATGTGTGTTGGGGAACCATCAAGATAAAATGTATAAAATACAAAGCAGACAATCAGCTAATGACTGGTAGTTGACATGTAGTTGTAAAGTTACTTAGTAGAATGTGGACTATCAAAAAAAATGGTTACTGTTGTGGATGCCACATTTTGTATTTTGTTATATATATTTTGGTATTTTGTTATCTAATGCAGTGAAATTCATACGTTTTTAATATATTCTTAGGTGTCCAAATAGTTGTTAAGACTTGAGTAAATCAACCTGTAAAGGTACAAGATTAAGTATACAGTAAATTGGCTGTAAACAATACACTGAATGTGTCACAATACTAAAATCCAAACAGGTTTCTTTTAGTTGTGTGTGATGACATCAACCAAGCAAAATAAATAAATAAATAAAGGCAGCCTAGTGGCGCATTCAGATGCTTTGTGTTCAAATGCCTGATGCCACTTTGATTTCATTTGAAAAGCTTTTATTTCACATAGTGTACTGTGGTTTGTGTCACCATTGTATGCCATGCTGAGAATAATACAATCATGAAAAGGCTATAAAGTGTTCATCTGACTATCTCAGATCTTTGTACAGGGCGAGACGGATTATTAATTATGCATCGCAAAGTGCAAAGTGTGTCTCTAGTACACTAAGAAGCTGAACGTCACTGATGTTTTTGTGAAGCATTTCTTGTAAAAAGTCTGCGTCACTGCGCTGTGGTTTTCATCCTAATTATTTCATCATAATATAGCAAAATAATTTATATACTCAAGGTGTTCTATCTGAAATGCAAAACTGCATATGGGTTGTTATATGTTTTTTTTATATGCAATTATTATATGTATTACAATTATAGATATATATGTACATGCACACCTACAGACATCTTTCTGTATCTATATCTTTATCTATATCTATAGGCACCTATGTATAAGCACCTATCTATACCTACACCTAAAACTATCATGTGACTTCATCCCAATCTCTCTGTTATTTATTTATCTGTAGGCATCTTTGTATGTTTATTTCTTTATCTATATTTGTAAGCAACTTTCTATAAGCCCCTACCTATATCTATATCTACACCTACATCTAAATCTATCTGTTGGCCACATCTATATCTCTCTGGGTCACTGGTTCTCAACCGGTTTTGATTTAGTACCAGAATTTTGCACTGGTAAATCATAAAAAAAGTGTACAAAATTGTCTTTATTAATATTTTATAGAAATAAATATTTAAAATATTTTTAAATATTGCATATTTTCCCATCCTAAAAAGCTTGATTATATAGTTCGTTGCGTTTCGTTATTTGAATTTATTTCCATCTTGCCGTCTGTGACGCAGTCATTTGAGAACCACTTCTTCATATAGGCTTAATGCAAATCTACTGTATAGACATCTATCTTTATATAAATCTATAGCCAGCTATCTATATTTACATCTATCAGCATCTATCTCCTTATCTATAGGCACCCAGTGTGCACTTGTCTACATCTCTATCTATAGACACCTAACTATTATGTACATTTACACATCTATATCTCACTATATGTACATCTAGGCACCCATATATATCTGTCTACGTCTGTGTCTACATCTACATCCATGCAAACTCTTCACTCCTTTAGTTCTTTTTGCAGTTGTTGCATAACCCTGACCCACATCTTTCAGTCCATTTCTCTCTTATTTTCTCACTTGTCTCTTTCCTCTGTCACTGATGATCCACGATCACTGCTGAGTGTCTGCCTTCATTTCTCTCTTAATAAATCCCTCAAAGCACAGTGGAACTACAAAAGCAGGCTGTCTTGCTCTCTGTGTTTCCCTCTTTCCGGCACCCATATATATCTGTCTACGTCTGTGTCTACATCTACATCCATGCAAACTCTTCACTCCTTTAGTTCTTTTTGCAGTTGTTGCATAACCCGGACCCACATCTTTCAGTCCATTTCTCTCTTATTTTCTCACTTGTCTCTTTCCTCTGTCACTGATGATCCACGATCACTGCTGAGTGTCTGCCTTCATTTCTCTCTTAATAAATCCCTCAAAGCACAGTGGAACTACAAAAGCAGGCTGTCTTGCTCTCTGTGTTTCCCTCTTTCCGTTTTTTCTCTCAGGCACATTACTTCTCTCTGGCTTTCTCTCACATGTGCCTTTTGAGAATACAGTTCTTCCTAACTTTCTTCCTGCCTCATTCCTTTTCTCTTTTTGTGTTTTGTTTTTTGTTATTTGGTGACATTCTCACTTTCCTCCTCTACCATGCTGTTTTCCTCTCTCTCTCACTCCTTTTCTTCCTCACCTTCTTTTCTGCGCTGACTCTTTGTCAGACTCAAAGAGAGGGATGCAAGTGTTAGTTTGCTCACTGCCTTCTGTGTGTGTGATCGGCGTGTGGGCAAGTGGTCTGAGGGCAAAATGTGTAATGTTTGTGTGTTTGTGTCTCTGACCCTGTGTGTGCATTGTGGAAATGTGCTTGTGTGATACTCAGCTTGAACCGTTACACTGTGCTCTTGTGTCTCTCTGTGAATGTGACAATGTGATCATAGCACTGTCAAATAGAGTGTCATTTCCTGTTTTTTATACAACAGTTTGCTCCAGTCCTCTGATTTGATTGGCCAGACTGATTTCTAAAAGTCGTATTAGAGACCTATAAGGAGGAGAAGACGGACCACACAGAAAAATTATTGGAGCAGGGTGTGAATACGGGGGAGCTAGGGGGAGCTCGGCTCCCCTTAATAAGACATGGGCTCCCTTGAAAACATGATTTGTGAAATTTTGGGAGGTCTCAAAAAATATTGACAATGTGTTATTTTGACGTGCAATTTCAGTTTTGTGTAACGTGATCATCGTGGATTATTATGTGTAAAATTGCAAAAATATCGTTCATTCATGCATGACGGCATGAATGAATGATTTAAACCTAATTCACTTGAATAAAGATAACTATACATGCTATTCTTGTCATGAGCATCAAGGTGTGGGGGCGCTGCGGTGCAAATTCCACTCATGTTTAGTACATGTTGTTAACTCAAAGATTCGTAGAAAAAAATATATAAGCTGGACTCTGTGGTCGATTCTGTGTTAAGGTAAGGCATGTTATTCGCAATTATGTGTTGTGGCTGTGTTGTTATAGGTCTGCGTGACTCTCGATGTCTTGGGCCTAATTGAACAGAGGAATTATGGTATTCTTCTGTAGCCTGACGACGAGTAACTTTAACAGTTGTTCATGTGAACTCAAAGACAGCCTGATGCTTTGTTTATAGACTATTTGTGGGTGGCAGTTTGTTGTTTCACCTATCGATTCGTGTCGATAAAGTATAATAGGGTAAATCCTGTATAGTGACTCATCCTATATAGTGCTTGCATAAAGCAAGTAGTGCATACTCTTGTAGCTGTTATGTATCTTTGTAACCCCCCCCCCCCCCCCCCCCTCCACACAAAACAAAA